>NC_142171.1:38723215-38853482 GCF_029865625.1 Vigna umbellata
TAACGTCAAAAATGTAACGGTGTAGGTGCCCCCTAGGCAAAACATAATGATCTGTCCAATTCTTGTCATTGTGTGACACTGTGAGGTTAAATGACGTGTAAAATTAAAATTGCGATAAAATAAATGGATTATGTGGCAATGTTTTAACATATGTTAAAAAAAGAGGAGTTAGGGTTGGGGTTCGTGCAACTTGGTTCCTGAGGTGATGAAAGTAGTTGTCATGAGATAGGAATGGCTTCTTGCATGAACCAAATTTGGGGTTCTTTAATTAATTATAAAATTAAAATGAAACACCTCACTATGTTGTTCCATCATTTAGTTTAAAATTGTAATTTTAAATTTCATATCATAGTATCTCTAAGTTCTTTTCAAAATACTTATTTAAAAGTATTATTATGAATTCAAATTGTATAATTTATTTTTAAATTTGAAATCATTTTAAATTACAGATTTCAAAATATTTGAATAATAAATTTCAACACTTATAAATAAACTAGCTAAAGCACCTTACCTTAAGCGTCTCAAACTCTGAAAACAATCAAACTCTGAAAACAAACCAAATAAAGGATGGAAAACTAGACATTAACTAAGAAGTAAAATAAACAAAAAATGTTATTTACACCTTTAACTTTTAAAAACATTCTAAAAAATTTGAAAATTTTAGTACATTTGAGAAAGCTTCTTTTGAAAGTCAATTTTAAGAAGAAAAAGAATACCCATATATTATATTGAGAAAGCTTCTTAGATTATACAATTGATAATCTAAGTTGGAAACACATAACTTCTATCTGAATGAAACAAAATAAGATAGACACAAAATTATATGAACATATATATGAAAACTAAGAGGATGATGTTATTAATGATAAACTCTAAAATTTTGTAAAATTGGGAAATGTAAATTTTGTCTCACAAAATTGTAATAAAGTGAAAAAAAAAACATAAAAATACACCAAAAACAACAAGTTTGAGCCTTACAAAAAATTACGAAAATCTTAATAAAATGAAATGGTTCAAAGAAAAACCTTAGAGTAGTTTTCTAACTTTAAATAATAGGTCGAAACATTATACTCTTTTCCAGAAAAAAAAAAAGACTATTTTTTGAATCTTTTATCTAAAGTCTACTATACATTATTGTTAAAACTATAATTAAAAAATATAAACGTACATTAATTTATAAATATATTTTGAAACCGTTAAAAAGAAAATATTTATGAATATAATATAAATACATAATTACATTAATGATAAAATTAAAACTTTCTATAAATAAATTATACGGCTATTAATTCCATGAAAACATACATATATCTATATCTATATAAGGCAATGAGTAGTGTTTGAAACTATAATTAAGAGAAAGAAGATGAAGGTGTGTTTGGTATTGCTGATTCTAATAGTTGTTTCCATTGAGATTGGTATGTGATATAAGGTTTGAAAGTTGATTTTTGGTTTAAAATAAGTTTGTAAAGTTAAGAGTCATGGTTTAACATTGAAATATATTATGTATGTTTTGTGAAACAGAAAGCCAAGGGCCATTGAAAATGATAGAAGGAAAAGTGTGTGAAGTGATGCTATCTGACGATTGTGAAATTGATAATTGCTTCGTTGATTGCCCCAAGAAATATGGAGCAGGTGCAAGTGCTCATTGTAGCCTTAAAGGGGAATGCTTATGCGATTATCCATGTTGAGATATTTTTACAACCTTTTCTTTCATTTAATATATAATTCCACACTTATAATGTCATATTCAAACTAAATAAAATTATTCTCTTATCATTATATTTATTTGTTCTTCTTCTCAATCCTTCTCCACAGTCTAATTATTCTTTACTTCAAACAATAACTTTGAAGTTTAGTTAGTATATATGTCAATGTATGATGTTTATTTTTCTCTTATCTATATTAACTATAGAAAAAAAAATTAAACAACTTCAGACTTAATAAATTTTTGTTAGATAATGTAAAAACCGAATTTTTGTAATTTTTTTCTTTCCTAAATTTATGTATTTCCTTTTTTAAAAAAATCAATTTTTCACTTATTTTTCTAAAATTTATGTCTTTTATACTTTTTGAGTTCAATTGCAATTGAAATATCAATTTTTTCTTTTTTTTGTTTTTTACTTTTTATTAAAAAATGTATAACAAACATGTAGCCCTTTCACAAATCAAAATACCATACACAAGAAATTTATCCAATAATTTTTCATACTTCTCACGTATACCATTATTATTTATTATTATTATTATTATTATTATTATTATTATTTATTATTATTATTATTATTATTTAAATATCAGACACTGTGAAACAACCGGTAGCAACAACCGAAATTGTTGCTACAGTGAAAATGTTTGGCTATAACTAGAGTATTCCTCCGCGTTGAGCGACACTTGAGTCTCATAATGGAGCGTGAGTTTGCTATCCTTGAGTGTCCTTCGAGAGTGTCCTAATTTTGTGAGGAACCTCTCTCTCTAAGTATGCCTTTTGTTTTCGCATTCTTGTAAGTGTTTCATCCTCTCAATCTTTCGTTTTGTTCCTTCTTTCCTTTAAGCTTTCTTTTAATCCATGTTCTTTTACATTTACGTCGTTCGTTGTTCTTGTTATACTTTTTTATTTGTTTTGTTATTTCACCACTCTTCACTTTTTTTTATACTAATAAACTAATAATGGGGTATATAAGCTGGAAAACTGTTGTTAACCTCCCTTCGTGAACAATGCTACGTACCCTAAATCTGGTAAGATCCTTTGTGAAGACCGGGATACATCTGGTCTGGACTTCAAACTAGACTATGGACAAAATTGAGTTAAAAGAAAACTAATTGTATCAACCCTCTTTGACACAAACATAATATTTCTGCACTTTTGTTTCTTAGAAAAATGAACAAAAATTTTAAAAATTTGGAAGTTCAAGACAAGTTGGGATATAAACAATGGTCCTTTTCTTCTTAACTTTATTTTTACTATTTTTATAATTTAAATAATTTTATATTCATATTAATATTATTATTATATTATTATTATTATTATTATTGTTATTGTTGTTATTATTGTTACTCATTATTTTTCTTCTAGTAATATATTGGTTCTTTTTGTCCTTTTAAGTTTTTATTATTTAATTTTACTTTTAATGATATATTGATCCTTTTACTATTTATATTCTTATTATTTAACTATATTCTGTCTACTATACTTTTTCAGTTCTTTAGTTTGTTTATATTTTTTATTTAATTTATTTTTAATTATATACTAGTCCATTTCTCTTTATGTTTCTTTAATTAAATTATATTTAAAGCCTTTGTTTGAATTATTCTTTTATGTTTTAATTTTAAATATTATGCTTATAATTCAAGAAATTTATATAAAAAAAGCATAAAAATAAATAAATTTTAATTAAACAAACATTGATGAAAAGAAGTTATCTATATACTTTATTATTATCTTTATATTTTTCAATTATTCTTTCATATTTGTTTATATTATTATCTTTATATTTTTCAATTATTTGTTCATATTTGTTTATATTGTGTTTATAAATTATTGACTAAAATAATGTATGATGTATCCTAATAATAAAGTTTTAGTAATGCTTGAAACTATATTAAAATGTCTTAAGTAGGTTAGTTGAACTTAGGAAGAGTCCTTTGATTTGCTTGTGTTAATACATGAGTTTCTACATTTGAAAAGTAAGAGTCCTTTAGTTTGCTTGTGTTAACACATGACTTTCTACATTTGAAAAGTCATAATTTAGTATAGTGCATTATTAAAGGTAAGGATCATGATAAGGTTTAAGACAACAATTATTGTGCAGGGAATATCTATATAATTTAGAGTAGTATCCTAAATTAGGATATTCATAGACTAAATTTATGACTATTTAATACCTGCTCAACATGGTCAAAGTTATGTAATGAGTATATATGTTTTTATGGACTCTAAGAAGGTTAATATTCTTGAGAAAAAAAATTATTATAATTATAACACTAATTTTAGTGAAAAATATTCAACTACATAATATTTTTTTAATAACTTTTAATGTTTACAATGGATCATTGGATATAAGACATGAATCCATATGTTTGATAAAAAAATATATGAGTCTTATAGTTGTATCATGTTACAAAATTAGCAAGTGTACCAAATCATGAATTAATAAAGATGATAAGTCTAGATATAATTTCCCATATACTTATGTTGTTTAGAAAAATAATGTTTATTCACTACAATGTTTAATGACTTTTGCATGGGTTAAACGGTCTACAATAGTTGTTAGACGCTATTATATTGGTTCGTTTCAACCTGAGCAACGTCCACTTCTTCCTTAAGACCTCTTAAAGGATTCCACTAATCTTTAACAAAGATTACACAAGTTTCACCATTTCTGGTTTAAAACAAATATCAACCACTACTGGTCTCAACACTAGTTTCACCATTAATCTTTTAAGTTTTTCTCTCTCTCTCTTTCTTCTTTTTACTCAACAGGATCTGACTCTAGATAGTTTTAAGAGAACTCTTGATCTTCCATGATGATGATTTTTCTTTTCATTCCATAAGAATCAATCCTCATCTTCAGTTTTTTCTTTTTCTTCAAGGATATTCTATTTATAAACCTTTTGACAATGTAACCGGTGGACGATGCTTGTCCTTAAGATTTGGTGATAATATATCTGTTAGATGAAGCTTGTCCTCGAGTTCATAGCTTTGTCATAGATGGCAGTTGTAACACCCAAATATTTTAAAGGGTATTACTGATAGTAGAGACTAAATTAATTTAATATCTCATATAAACAATCAAACTTTATTTCAATTACTCCAAAGTACAATACCAAACATACAAACTTTAAACAATATAGTCTTCACCATTGAAATTTCAACTTATAAGTTTTACACAACATAATCTTCCCAATACAAATTTATTCTTTTTACAAAAATTCCTGAAAGTTTTTCCCCGCATCTCTCTCATCTCTAAGCTTTTTCAACCGCATCTGCAACATTATCTAATCACATATAACATGAGTTATATGATCATAGTACAAACAAATAAGGGTAAGCCAACCATATCATAAAATCATTAAACTTTTAATAAAAATATTATAATCATGTATTTTTGCAATTGATAAAATATCATTATTCCGATGTCATTAATTCATCATTATCAAAATCATCTTCCTCATTCCCATAAATCTTACAAGTGTACCATGCTTACTCATGAAGCCTTATGGTCAGACCGCTCTCTGCCTGCTTCCTTAAGCCTCACTTATATACTATGTCTTACTTTCTGAAGCCTTATGGTCAGACCCCTCTCTGCCTGCTTCTATAAACCTCAATGTTACTTTGTTCATACCAAACTCTCATGGTATAACTCGATCATACTACTCCCGGTAGTAACATCATTTCATAAGTAATGAATTTCTCATATCCACCCCAACATTTCATAAAACCAACAATTCATACCCTCTTATCCACCTAACTCAATCATGTTCATTCTTTAATCATGAATTCATAATAACCCGTTTTGGTATCAATAAATTAAACATATTGCCAAATATCATGCTTCATATTATAAACTCATTTTGCCCATAACGAGTATAACTCAACATATTTTCACCAAACAAAGATTATGGATCAACAAAAATATATCAACATATCTTAGGAACTACATAATAAAGTCTGGGCTCAATGTAATAACAAATAAATATATATGAAGTTTTTACCATGATAACGTTATGCATCTACAATTGACTTATTTTATTTTATTTTCATCCTATTAGAGATCTTTCTTTACCCCAATTGGTCACCGGAGAGGACCCAGATGTCTGAACGCATCAAACTCACCTTCGACGCCAGCACATATGACTAGTCACAACTGACTGGACCAGGCCAGGGCTGCTCTATGATCAGGGATGTGCCAACTCAGGTTTTTAAGGTTCCTCTATCCTACCAACAAAGGGAGGCCCTTAATAATTTACAATTTATTTATTTAATTTATCTACCTTGTTCTCTTATGCTCTAAATCTAAAATACCTAATTTTAATATTTTACTTCCTCTCACAACAACCTCAAACAGTATCTGTATATTTAATACCCATGTACAAGTTATTACAGAACCCTTTCTCCAAACCTTCCAACAAGATCAATTTCAGTCAACAAACTCATTCAATAAATTCATCACAATAAACATCCATAATAGAATTCATACAAGATAATTATAAATAATTAACAATAATAAAATATTACTATAAATGGTCATAGAAGAATACAATATTTGACAATCATAAAAATAATCTTAATATAAAATTTTATGGGGAAACAAGAAGTTGAATCTGGCAGAGCCGGTTAGACAACTTCTAATCCATCAAACAATACAATATAATTAAATAACAAGAACAATACATGTTTGGGGAAATAAGAAGTTGAATCTGGCAGAGCCGGTTAGACAACTTCTAATCCATCCAACAATACGATATAATTAAATAACAAGAACAATACATGTCTGGGGAAATAAGAAGTTGAATCTGGCAGAGCCGGTTAGACAACTTCTAATCCTTCCAAAAATTGCAATAAAATAAATAAGTAAAGCAATAAATAGTTTGGGGAAACAGGAAGTTGAATCTGGCAGAGCCGGTTAGACAACTTCTAATCCTTCCAAAAATGTAATAAAATAAGTAAGGAAAGAAATAAAAAAAATTTGGGGAATCAAGAAATTGAATCTGGCAGAGCCGGTTAGACAATTTCTAATCCTTCCAAACTACAATAAAAATAAATAAGGAAAACAATAAAATGTTTGGGGAAACAAGAAATTGAATCTGGCAGAGCCGGTTAGACAATTTCTAATCCTTCCAAATTACAAAAATAAACAACTAATAACATACAAATGGCATAACATATTCAACATCACAATTTACAACTATCACACTCGGATATCAACACAAAAGCATACTCTCATTTAAATTCAAGATCATACATAAACAAAATATTCCATATTCAAGATTTAAGATCAAACAAAAGCAAAATATAGCATATTCAAGACTCAAGATAATATAAAAGGAATTACTCAAAGTAGCTCCCCTTACCTCTATTCCAGACTTAGTTTCCTCTTCTCAAACCGTTCTCCGGAAACTTCCAGAATTTCCCCTCTTCAACTAGAATTTCCTCCAACTCTCTTCTCTCACAATTTCTCTAGAATTTTGGTGTAAATCTTCAGCCTCCCCCCTTGGCTATTTATAGCCAAAAATTTTACTATTCATTTTTACTATTCATTTTTACTATTCACTTTTACTATTCATTTTTACTATTCAAAAATTATTTTTTTATTCACCATTCTTATCTCTGAATGATTAATTCTACGTGGAGTGTTCTCTTCCACAAATTATTTTAATATTTTTTTTTTTACCATTCACTATTCACTATTTACTATTTACTATTTACTATTCACTATTCACTTTTCTAAAAAAAATCCTAAATAAGTTATCAAAATTTTGAAGCTCTCCCTCTAGAATTACTATAATTTTATATCCAAAAATATACATTTTTCTATCCATTAAAATTATTATTACTAATAAAATGCTAAAAATTACTATTAGAAATATATATATATATATATATATATATATTTTTTTATGGGTCTTACAGCAGTCATAGCTTGATGTCTTTTTGTCAGAGCAAACTTACTTTTTTAGTACTTCATCAAAAGTAGATTGTACTATCTCTTTGGCGTGACTTTTGATGAGATGATCGTTCCATAAGTGTCTTCTTGTCTTTAACATTTATTTCTGACTTGTACTTGATAGAGCAGGTTGACACTTGTAATAGGCAATCTGCAGAAGGTAGAGTATATATGCATGCAGCAAATATGTTCTTTCTTTTATTACTTTTGCTAGTTTTGAACATTGAACATTTAATGACATTTAACGCTTTTCGCATTCTCTACCGTTCAGGTAGGATTTGATTGTTTGAGCTTTCTAGTGAAGATACCAAATGTTTTATGAGAGCTTCATTGCTGGATGAAAACACGTTTGACACATGGTATCATTTAGCCTATGGGAGACTTCTCCTAACGACACTTTGTTTAGTAGATACTCGTTGAGTTCAAGAGCATTTTTAGTAAGACATCTTTTATCATGTGTTTTTGGAACAAGATTTGTCCTTTTTAGTGCATTTACCGAAAATATCATCTTATGATAAGATTTCGTCTACCTTATTTAACTAGGCATGCCACGAGTGCATTTAGCAAGACTCACATTAAATAGCTAAACCGTTTAATGGTGCGTCTTTTATAAAGACCTTTCTCTTAGCGGTTCTCTTATACCTTATTTTCTTATTTGTATTGTGAATTTTAGAATAATACGTAGTCAGTTATCTTTTGTTAGTGTTGTTCATTAGTCTATAAGATGTGTGTAGTCGTTAAATGATCGTGGCCCATCCCTTAGCAACCTTTCTTTCTACCTACACTTATGTTTAGTTACGTGACTCTTTTCATAGGTGAATTCTTACATTTTGCATATAAGATTCTTTAGATTTTTTATGTTGTTACGCTTAGTGTTTTGTCGACTCGTTAATAGAAACACCATTTAGAAAACAAAAAATATTTAATATATAAAACGTTTAATATATGATCTTTAAACTATATAAAACGTTAAATTTTTTAAAAGGACTTTGGGCTAACCCAATTTTAATTTTATTATTTAAACTATATAATAATAATACTATTAACAATAATAATAATAATAAGTATTATTATTATTAGTTAGTCACGCACATACAACTCGATTCAAAGATATATAAAAAAGATAGTTTCATACCTAACATGGAAAAGTGTTTTAAACCATATTAATTGAAGATGATTATTTATAGTTTTAATGAATTTTGAAAAATATGAATGTAACTAATGAAATTTATAAAAAAATATAAAATTTATAAAAAAAATATAAAATTTATAAATTAATATTATAAAATTACAAAGTTTTTACGGAATTCACACCAAATGGACCATCCCAATTCTCTCTACTTCTCCCTACTTCCAGAGATTCACAATTTTTTTTGTCTTTATCAAGAGAACATGTCTCACACCAACCACTTTCAATTCACCCTGTTTTGTCTAAAAGGGCTTTTGGTTGACCCAATTTTGCTTTCTACACTTTCTTCTGTTCTTGGCACTCCCATATTTGTTTCATTTTTAGTTCATGTTTCTCACCTGTTCTTAATATCTCTTTTGGTCTCTCGAAAAGGAGAAATGTTCAAAGTGATTATACGTTTATTAAAAAATTAGAAATGGTTCCAACTTGTGTAAAAATGGGTTAAGTTAATCCTTTTTGCTTATAACGTCAAAAATGTAACGGTGTAGGTGCCCCCTAGGCAAAACATAATGATCTGTCCAATTCTTGTCATTGTGTGACACTGTGAGGTTAAATGACGTGTAAAATTAAAATTGCGATAAAATAAATGGATTATGTGGCAATGTTTTAACATATGTTAAAAAAAGAGGAGTTAGGGTTGGGGTTCGTGCAACTTGGTTCCTGAGGTGATGAAAGTAGTTGTCATGAGTAGGGATGGCAACGGATCGGGTCGGGCACGGATAGTGCCTACCCGCAACCCGACCCGATAAAAAAAAATCCACCCGCTACCCGACCCGCTACCCGCACGGATATCCGCTTAAAAAATATCCGCGGATATTTTAAAACCCGCGGATATCCGTGGATACCCGTGGATATCCCATAAATATTTAAAAAAATATATTTTTATAAAATATTATAATAAAATTTAAATAAAATTACAAAAAAATATAAAATATAATATATATTAAATTAAATATAAATTAAAATATAATTTTAATTATATTTAACTTTATAAAATATAAATTAATGTTAATTTTAATTAAATTTAACTTAATAAAATATAAATTAAATTTTTATTTTTATTTTTTGCGGGTAGCGGATATCCGTGGATACGGATAGTATAATACCCGCACCCGACCCGTTTATAAGCGGGTATTAAAAAACCCGCTACCCGCAACCCGCGGATAGTAAATATCCGCGGGTACCAACTATCCGTCGCGGATTTTATCCGCGGATATCCGCGGGCGCGGATTTTTTTGCCATCCCTAGTCATGAGATAGGAATGGCTTCTTGCATGAACCAAATTTGGGGTTCTTTAATTAATTATAAAATTAAAATGAAACACCTCACTATGTTGTTCCATCATTTAGTTTAAAATTGTAATTTTAAATTTCATATCATAGTATCTCTAAGTTCTTTTCAAAATACTTATTTAAAAGTATTATTATGAATTCAAATTGTATAATTTATTTTTAAATTTGAAATCATTTTAAATTACAGATTTCAAATATATTTGAATAATAAATTTCAACACTTATAAATAAACTAGCTAAAGCACCTTACCTTAAGCGTCTCAAACTCTGAAAACAATCAAACTCTGAAAACAAACCAAATAAAGGATGGAAAACTAGACATTAACTAAGAAGTAAAATAAACAAAAAATGTTATTTACACCTTTAACTTTTAAAAACATTCTAAAAAATTTGAAAATTTTAGTACATTTGAGAAAGCTTCTTTTGAAAGTCAATTTTAAGAAGAAAAAGAATACCCATATATTATATTGAGAAAGCTTCTTAGATTATACAATTGATAATCTAAGTTGGAAACACATAACTTCTATCTGAATGAAACAAAATAAGATAGACACAAAATTATATGAACATATATATGAAAACTAAGAGGATGATGTTATTAATGATAAACTCTAAAATTTTGTAAAATTGGGAAATGTAAATTTTGTCTCACAAAATTGTAATAAAGTGAAAAAAAAAACATAAAAATACACCAAAAACAACAAGTTTGAGCCTTACAAAAAATTACGAAAATCTTAATAAAATGAAATGGTTCAAAGAAAAACCTTAGAGTAGTTTTCTAACTTTAAATAATAGGTCGAAACATTATACTCTTTTCCAGAAAAAAAAAACAAGACTATTTTTTGAATCTTTTATCTAAAGTCTACTATACATTATTGTTAAAACTATAATTAAAAAATATAAACGTACATTAATTTATAAATATATTTTGAAACCGTTAAAAAGAAAATATTTATGAATATAATATAAATACATAATTACATTAATGATAAAATTAAAACTTTCTATAAATAAATTATACGGCTATTAATTCCATGAAAACATACATATATCTATATCTATATAAGACAATGAGTAGTGTTTGAAACTATAATTAAGAGAAAGAAGATGAAGGTGTGTTTGGTATTGCTGATTCTAATAGTTGTTTCCATTGAGATTGGTATGTGATATAAGGTTTGAAAGTTGATTTTTGGTTTAAAATAAGTTTGTAAAGTTAAGAGTCATGGTTTAACATTGAAATATATTATGTATGTTTTGTGAAACAGAAAGCCAAGGGCCATTGAAAATGATAGAAGGAAAAGTGTGTGAAGTGATGCTATCTGACGATTGTGAAATTGATAATTGCTTCGTTGATTGCCCCAAGAAATATGGAGCAGGTGCAAGTGCTCATTGTAGCCTTAAAGGGGAATGCTTATGCGATTATCCATGTTGAGATATTTTTACAACCTTTTCTTTCATTTAATATATAATTCCACACTTATAATGTCATATTCAAACTAAATAAAATTATTCTCTTATCATTATATTTATTTATGTTCTTCTTCTCAATCCTTCTCCACAGTCTAATTATTCTTTACTTCAAACAATAACTTTGAAGTTTAGTTAGTATATATGTCAATGTATGATGTTTATTTTTCTCTTATCTATATTAACTATAGAAAAAAAAATTAAACAACTTCAGACTTAATAAATTTTTGTTAGATAATGTAAAAACCGAATTTTTGTAATTTTTTTCTTTCCTAAATTTATGTATTTCCTTTTTTAAAAAAATCAATTTTTCACTTATTTTTCTAAAATTTATGTCTTTTATACTTTTTGAGTTCAATTGCAATTGAAATATCAATTTTTTCTTTTTTTTGTTTTTTACTTTTTATTAAAAATGTATAACAAACATGTAGCCCTTTCACAAATCAAAATACCATACACAAGAAATTTATCCAATAATTTTTCATACTTCTCACGTATACCAATATTATTATTATTATTATTATTATTATTATTATTTAAATATCAAACACTGTGAAACAACCGGTAGCAACAACCGAAATTGTTGCTACAGTGAAAATGTTTGGCTATAACTAGAGTATTCCTCCGCGTTGAGCGACACTTGAGTCTCATAATGGAGCGTGAGTTTGCTATCCTTGAGTGTCCTTCGAGAGTGTCCTAATTTTGTGAGGAACCTCTCTCTCTAAGTATGCCTTTTGTTTTCGCATTCTTGTAAGTGTTTCATCCTCTCAATCTTTCGTTTTGTTCCTTCTTTCCTTTAAGCTTTCTTTTAATCCATGTTCTTTTACATTTACGTCCGTTCGTTGTTCTTGTTATACTTTTTTATTTGTTTTGTTATTTCACCACTCTTCACTTTTTTTTATACTAATAAACTAATAATGGGGTATATAAGCTGGAAAACTGTTGTTAACCTCCCTTCGTGAACAATGCTACGTACCCTAAATCTGGTAAGATCCTTTGTGAAGACCGGGATACATCTGGTCTGGACTTCAAACTAGACTATGGACAAAATTGAGTTAAAAGAAAACTAATTGTATCAACCCTCTTTGACACAAACATAATATTTCTGCACTTTTGTTTCTTAGAAAAATGAACAAAAATTTTAAAAATTTGGAAGTTCAAGACAAGTTGGGATATAAACAATGGTCCTTTTCTTCTTAACTTTATTTTTACTATTTTTATAATTTAAATAATTTTATATTCATATTAATATTATTATTATTATATTATTATTATTATTATTGTTATTGTTGTTATTATTGTTACTCATTATTTTTCTTCTAGTAATATATTGGTTCTTTTTGTCCTTTTAAGTTTTTATTATTTAATTTTACTTTTAATGATATATTGATCCTTTTACTATTTATATTCTTATTATTTAACTATATTCTGTCTACTATACTTTTTCAGTTCTTTAGTTTGTTTATATTTTTTATTTAATTTATTTTTAATTATATACTAGTCCATTTCTCTTTATGTTTCTTTAATTAAATTATATTTAAAGCCTTTGTTTGAATTATTCTTTTATGTTTTAATTTTAAATATTATGCTTATAATTCAAGAAATTTATATAAAAAAAGCATAAAAATAAATAAATTTTAATTAAACAAACATTGATGAAAAGAAGTTATCTATATACTTTATTATTATCTTTATATTTTTCAATTATTCTTTCATATTTGTTTATATTATTATCTTTATATTTTTCAATTATTTGTTCATATTTGTTTATATTGTGTTTATAAATTATTGACTAAAATAATGTATGATGTATCCTAATAATAAAGTTTTAGTAATGCTTGAAACTATATTAAAATGTCTTAAGTAGGTTAGTTGAACTTAGGAAGAGTCCTTTGATTTGCTTGTGTTAATACATGAGTTTCTACATTTGAAAAGTAAGAGTCCTTTAGTTTGCTTGTGTTAACACATGACTTTCTACATTTGAAAAGTCATAATTTAGTATAGTGCATTATTAAAGGTAAGGATCATGATAAGGTTTAAGACAACAATTATTGTGCAGGGAATATCTATATAATTTAGAGTAGTATCCTAAATTAGGATATTCATAGACTAAATTTATGACTATTTAATACCTGCTCAACATGGTCAAAGTTATGTAATGAGTATATATGTTTTTATGGACTCTAAGAAGGTTAATATTCTTGAGAAAAAAAATTATTATAATTATAACACTAATTTTAGTGAAAAATATTCAACTACATAATATTTTTTTAATAACTTTTAATGTTTACAATGGATCATTGGATATAAGACATGAATCCATATGTTTGATAAAAAAATATATTGAGTCTTATAGTTGTATCATGTTACAAAATTAGCAAGTGTACCAAATCATGAATTAATAAAGATGATAAGTCTAGATATAATTTCCCATATACTTATGTTGTTTAGAAAAATAATGTTTATTCACTACAATGTTTAATGACTTTTGCATGGGTTAAACGGTCTACAATAGTTGTTAGACGCTATTATATTGGTTCGTTTCAACCTGAGCAACGTCCACTTCTTCCTTAAGACCTCTTAAAGGATTCCACTAATCTTTAACAAAGATTACACAAGTTTCACCATTTCTGGTTTAAAACGAATATCAACCACTACTGGTCTCAACACTAGTTTCACCATTAATCTTTTGACAATGTAACCGGTGGACGATGCTTGTCCTTAAGATTTGGTGATAATATATCTGTTAGATGAAGCTTGTCCTCGAGTTCATAGCTTTGTCATAGATGCAGTCATAGCTTGATGTCTTTTTGTCAGAGCAAACTTACTTTTTTAGTACTTCATCAAAAGTAGATTGTACTATCTCTTTGGCGTGACTTTTGATGAGATGATCGTTCCATAAGTGTCTTCTTGTCTTTAACATTTATTTCTGACTTGTACTTGATAGAGCAGGTTGACACTTGTAATAGGCAATCTGCAGAAGGTAGAGTATATATGCATGCAGCAAATATGTTCTTTCTTTTATTACTTTTGCTAGTTTTGAACATTGAACATTTAATGACATTTAACGCTTTTCGCATTCTCTACCGTTCAGGTAGGATTTGATTGTTTGAGCTTTCTAGTGAAGATACCAAATGTTTTATGAGAGCTTCATTGTTGGATGAAAACACGTTTGACACATGGTATCATTTAGCCTATGGGAGACTTCTCCTAACGACACTTTGTTTAGTAGATACTCGTTGAGTTTAAGAGCATTTTTAGTAAGACATCTTTTATCATGTGTTTTTGGAACAAGATTTGTCCTTTTTAGTGCATTTACCCAAAATATCATCTTATGATAAGATTTCGTCTATCTTATTTAACTAGGCATGCCACGAGTGCATTTAGCAAGACTCACATTAAATAGCTAAACCGTTTAATGGTGCGTCTTTTATAAAGACCTTTCTGTAAGACCCTAGAACCTCAAGAATTTACCAAGTTGTAAAAAGTTCAAGTTATAATGTAAAATGGAATGCTGTCAGGTTTGACATGGTTTACTATTTTAATTATAACTTTTTGTAGAAAATATCAATTGAGTTGATTCTTGTTTTATTGGAAACTAGACTCAAATATCTTTAATTGGACATATAAATATAAATTTTTGGACTACCGGGCTAGCTTCAGTAAAATTATTAAAACTCGGAAACGTTAATCACGCTCAGGTATGTTCAGTTTTGACCTATGATGACTGTTTTGCTTATTACTTTCTCTACCGAACTCCAATTGAGTTGATTCTTGTTTCATTGGAAATTAGACTCAAAGAGCTTCAATTTGACTACTCATACACATATTTTGGACTTCGGGAAGGTGTCTAACTGAGCTGGGGAAAACGTGACAGTGTTGCTGTCCAGGGGCTAGCGTCCAACCTTAATTTTAGGTACATTTTTACAAGTTGCGATTTTTTTGGAGTGGGTAGGTTGTGTTCTGAACTAGGAGAACATTTTGGAACCTTTGGAGACTTTCCTACCATGTTTTAGGGCTGAAAAAAAAATGGTTTAGGATGGTTCATTGGTTGTTTATTATTGCTAAGTACCAAGTGCATAGGTCCTTTGTTGTCTAAGGCATCTTCTTTAATTCCAAATCAGATTTGGAGTTTTGGGGGAGAGTAGAGAGGTCCTTGGTGGGAGGTGAACGAAAATCCTAAGTGTTCTAAGTGTGGAGACTGACTTGGTCTAGCAAGGAGGAGAAGAATTGCTCTCTTGGAAGAAGAGAGATTTAAGTTAGAATTTTCCTTGAAATTGAAAGTGAAAACAAGCAAAGGTGGTGGTCTAGATGTATCAAGAGTGAAGAATTTCTTGCAAGGAGAAGAGGTAGGGGAGCTAATCCTTTCTTGATTATGATCATGAATATGAGTATGAATGTGTAAAATTTGGTAATGGTAGTTATCTATTGACTTGTGAAAAATTTGGGTTTCATGATTATAATTTCTTATTTTCGAGTTACTGTGGTGAAAAATTTCTATTAATTGTTTTCACCGTTGGATTTAGCTAAAAGTTTAGTATGTGAATCCTAAGACCTATTACTAAACTTTGACCGTTCGGATTTGAAAATAGAAGTCTGTAATTGGAGAAATAAATCCTGCAAGTTTGAGTAAATTAGTTGCCCCTGTAGTTCTGTTACTGAGTTGTCTCGGTATAATATAGATTCTGACCTATTGGACCGTTAGATCAACCTCAAAATTTGATATATGATCCCTAAGACATATTAATACACTTTTACCGTTCGGATTTGTAATTAGTAGTCTGTACTTGGAGATATATATCCTGCATGTTTGAGTGAATTAATTACCCTTGCAGTTCTACTACTGAGTTCCCTTGGTAAAGTATAGATTCTGACTTATGGGACTGTTAGATCAACTTGAAAATTGGATATATGATTCTTAGAATACATTATTACAATTTGACCGATCGGATTTGGAATTGAAGGTCTCTGTTTAGAGAAAGAAATTTCGAAAGTTTGAAATATTTGATGAACACTGCAATTCTGTTCTTAAGTTATAATGGTAAATATTTCATATATATTCCATTTACCGTTAGATTGAGCCCAAACTTTAGTATGTAGTTCATAAGACATATTAGGTGATCTTGACCGTTCAGATCTGTAATTAATGATATGAGTGAAGAGTAATATTTTCACGAAATAGTAAATTTATTTGTATTGGGTAAAAACTTGGATAATTATATTCTTAAATTGTAAGTGTAGTTGTATTTTGGAGATTGGAGGATGAGTAATATAATATATTCTATATTAGAAAATTTAATTATATTGAACATTCTGAGTTGTAATAATTATTTGAGTTAAATCATGAATTGTAAATAAGTTGATGGTAAATTTGGATGGGTGGTATAGGCATTATTGCCATAATTGTAAATCTGAAATTTTATTTATTTTCCTACGACTTTGGTAAGTCGGGAGAGGAGAGGTTTGAAGTCGGACACTACTTTGGTAAGTAGGTGGGAAAATGAGAGGTGAATTTGACATAAACCGCACTGCTTTGGTAAGTAGGCGGAGTGTTCCACGCTATGCTACTTTGGTAAGTAGATAATCTGTTTGGTATCAGAGCCATGGTTTTCAAAAATCTTTTGGGGCTTTTGGGAAGTGAGCTCGTTAACTTCTGTTGTGTGACTCTGTGATTTGTTGTGATTATTTTGTAGCTCTTTTGGAGAGCGTTGGTTTGAAAGGTAGAGATATGCATTGTTTTGACTTGTGTTTAAATTAATTTCTTTTGACGTATATGGTAGAACATGGCACGTCGATCTAACAATGTTGGTCAAACACCTCCAATTGATGATTTTAATCGGGCTGTTGATCGGATGATCAACGCAATGGAGAGGCAGCATACCACTCAGGAACCGAGGACTTATTCGAGGCTGAATGACTTTTTGAGGCACGACCCAACAAGGTTCAATGGAAGAGCTACGCCAGATAAAGCAGATGCTTGGATCAAGGACATTGAGAAGATCTTTCATGTGATCAAGTGCACAGATGAGGAAAAACTAGATTACGCAACCTTCATACTGAAAGAGGAAGCAGAGTACTGGTGGGATGGTATGAAGCGACTGATGGAATCTGATGAAGAGGCTATTACTTGGAACAGTTTCAAGGACAAGTTTTTGGAAAAGTACTTCCCGACTAGTGCCAAGATCGAAAGGGAGCAAGAGTTCTTGGCCTTGCGTCAAAGTGGGATGTCAGTGCAAGAGTACATCGACAGGTTTGAGTATCTTATCCGTTTTTATAGTCAGCACATGACGGAAGGGTGGAAGTGTCAAAGATTTGAGCAGGGTCTGAGGTATGACCTGAGGAGAATGATTGTACCTCTTGAAATCAAGAAGTTTCCAGCCTTAGTTGAGAAGACAAAAAAGGTGGAGTTACTGGAAATGAACCGAAACCGAGTTGACAAGACTCAGAAGGACAAGTTTATTAGAGGAAAGCCATGGAAGAAGCCATATCAGCGACCCCAACCGCTTATGCGAACAGCCGTGAAATGTTTTGAATGCGGTGGTGCGCACTACAAGAAGGATTGTCCTAAGCTCTCTGGAGTGAAGGTTGAAGAGAAGAGGTGCTTTGTGTGTAACAAGCCAGGACATTTCGCTCATGTTTGTCCTGAGAAGAAGATAGCATATGCACCACAACAACCAAGTTCTTCAGGCGTGAAGCCCAAGATAGCTGGAAGAGTTTTCGCTTTGACCGGTGAAGAGGCTGCAAAGCCAGGTAATCTCATCCTTGACACATGCCTTTTGTTTGGTAAATGTGTGCATGTATTGTTTGATTCCGGAGCTACGCACTCCTTTGTTTCTTCTACTTGTTTGAAAGACTTCAGTATACCGGTGAGTAATCTAAGGTATGAATTGGTGGTTTCGACACCAACATCGGGTCAGATCTCAACCAGTTCAATCTGTGTTGGATGCCCGATTGTAGTCTTCGGACGCAAGTTCAAAGTGAACTTGATTTCCTTACCTCTCGAAGGCTTAGATGTAATTCTGGGAATGGATTGGTTGACCGCCAATCACGTTCTTCTTGACTGTGGACAACAACGATTGGTTTTTCCAGACTCGGATGGTTTAGAACTGATCTCAACCAAAGAAGTTCTAAAGGATGTTAGTGATGGGGCCATGTGTTTTGTACTGGTAGCTCAAGAGAAGAAGAGTTTTGAGGTTCAGACGATGGGTATCCCAGTAGTGGAAGAGTTCGAGGATGTCTTTCCAGATGAAGTACCAGGGTTGCCACCAAGCAGGGAAGTGGAGTTCTCTATAGACTTGGTACCAGGAGCTGGACCAGTGTCTATGGCTCCGTATAGGATGGCTCCGACAGAGCTAGCAGAGCTGAAGAGACAAATTGAGGAACTACTGAAGAAAGGTTTATCAGGCCGAGTGTGTCACCATGGGGAGCTCCAGTCTTGTTAGTAAAGAAGAAAGATGGTAGTTCAAGGTTGTGCATCGACTACCGGCAGCTGAATAAGTTGACGATTAAGAACAAGTACCCACTACCAAGAATTGATGACTTGTTGGATCAGTTGCGAGGAGCTGGTGTGTTTTCAAAAATTGACCTGAGGTCTGGTTACCATCAGATCTTGGTCAAATCAGAGGATAGTCAGAAGACGGCTTTCAGGTCACGTTACGGTCACTACGAGTATGTGGTGATGCCGTTTGGAGTGACCAATGCTCCTGCTATATTCATGGATTACATGAATCGAATATTTCGACCGTGGCTAGATAAATTTGTTGTTGTGTTCATAGACGACATTCTTATATATTCAAGGGATCGTGAAGAACATGCTGAACATTTGAGGATTGTGTTGGAGACTCTTAGGGAGCATCAATTGTTTGGGAAATTATCTAAATGTGAATTTTGGTTGGAGGAAATACAATTCCTTGGCCACGTGATTTCTGCCAAAGGAATTTCTGTAGATCCAACGAAGGTGGAGGCAGTGCTAAAGTGGGAACGTCCAAAGACGGTGTCAGAAGTAAGAAGTTTTGTGGGCCTAGCTGGTTACTACAGGAAGTTCGTCGAAGGTTTCTCCAAGATAGTGGGTCCTTTGACGCAGTTGACTCGTAAAGAACAACCTTTCTTATGGACCGACAAGTGTGAAACAAGTTTTGAAGAGATGAAGAAACGGTTGACAAGTGCTCCAGTATTAGCAGTCCCTGATACTTCTAAAGCTTTTGAAGTGTTTTGTGATGCTTCATACCATGGGCTCGGTTGTGTATTGATGCAGGAGAAGCGACCAGTAGCTTATGCATCGAGACAGTTGAAGGTGCATGAAAGGAACTATCGCACGACATCGAATTAGCGGCTGTGGTTTTTGCTTTGAGGACTTGGAGGCACTATCTTTACGGATCACGTTTTCAAATCTTTAGTGATCACAAGAGTTTAAAGTATCTCTTCGATCAGAAGGAGTTGAACATGAGGCAGAGAAGGTGGATGGAGTACTTGAAGGATTTTGATTTTGAGTTACAGTACCATCCAGGGAAAGCAAATGTTGTAGCCGATGCTTTGAGTAGGAAGCGAATGCATGTGTCAGCTTTGATGGTGAAGGAGTTTGAATTAATAGAAAAGTTCAGAGATATGAACTTGGGATTACAGCTGAGCCAAGATCACCTTTGGTGTTGTCATTTAAAGATCACAAATGATTTCTTGGAAGAGATCAAATTGGGACAAAAGGAAGACACAAGTCTACAAGATACAGTGGAGTTGTTGGGAACGGATCAAGCTAAAGACTTCAGTTTGGGATTAGATGGTATTATTCGTTTTAAGAATAGAGTCTGCATTCCAGCAAAGGATGAGTTGAAGAAGATGATTCTAGAAGAAGGACACAAGAGTCGTCTTAGCATACATCCTGGTATGACTAAGATGTACAAAGACTTGAAAGAATCTTTCTGGTGGAGTGGGATGAAAAAGGATGTGGCAAAGTTTGTATCTTCTTGTTTGGTATGTCAGAAGGCTAAGATAGAACATCAAAGGCCAGGTGGAATGTTACAACAGTTGGATATTCCCCAATGGAAATGGGACAGCATCTCGATGGACTTTGTAACTCACTTACCAAGATCATTGAAGGGTCATGATTCCATTTGGGTGATAGTTGATCGATTGACGAAAAGTGCTCACTTTTTGCCAATCAACCTGAGAATGTCAATGCAGAAGTTGGCAGAGTTGTATATTCAGGAAATAGTGAGATTGCATGGTGTACCAAATAGCATTGTTTCAGATCGGGATCCAAGGTTTACGTCAAGGTTCTGGCAGCAATTGCAAGAGGCTTTGGGTTCAAAGTTAAGAATGAGTTCAGCATATCATCCTCAAACAGATGGACAAACTGAAAGGACTATTCAGTCATTGGAAGATCTGCTGAGAACGTGTGTATTGGATCATTTGGGAGGTTGGAGTGAGGTTTTGCCTTTGGTGGAATTCACATACAACAACAGCTTTCATGCGAGCATTGGAATGGCACCGTATGAAGCATTGTATGGGAGAAGGTGCAGGACACCTTTGTGCTGGTTTCAGGATGGAGAAACAATTTCAGTAGGTCCCGAGTTATTGCAGCAAACAACAGAAAAAGTCAAGTTGATACAAGACCGGATGCGTGCAACACAAAGTCGACAAAAATCTTATGCAGACAAGAGAAGAAGACCTCTTGAGTTCAACGAAGGAGATCATGTGTTTCTACGTGTGACACCAATTACCGGCATAGGTAGGGCTATTAAATCAAGGAAGTTGTCACCAAAGTTTCTTGGTCCTTACGATATTCTTAGGAGGATTGGACCAGTAGCATATGAGGTAGCGTTACCACCACAGTTGGCGAACTTGCATAATGTGTTCCACGTGTCGCAGCTGAGGAAGTATGTCTCTGATCCGACTCATGTTTTGGAAACAGATGACATTCAAGTGCGTGAAGATCTTACTATCGAAGTGATGCCAGTAAGGGTGTTAGAAGTTCAAACAAAGAAGTTACGAGGAAAGGAAATTCATACAGTGAAGGTGCTTTGGAACGAGGAAACCCAAGAGATGACATGGGAGCTAGAGGATTATATGATAAAAGAATACCCTCATTTGTTTGAGTAACATCTTAATTTTCGAGGACGAAAATTTTTTTAAGGGGGGTAGAATGTAAGACCCTAGAACCTCAAGAATTTACCAAGTTGTAAAAAGTTCAAGTTATAATGTAAAATGGAATGCTGTCAGGTTTGACATGGTTTACTATTTTAATTATAACTTTTTGTAGAAAATATCAATTGAGTTGATTCTTGTTTTATTGGAAACTAGACTCAAATATCTTTAATTGGACATATAAATATAAATTTTTGGACTACCGGGCTAGCTGCAGTAAAATTATTAAAACTCGGAAACGTTAATCACGCTCAGGTATGTTCAGTTTTGACCTATGATGACTGTTTTGCTTATTACTTTCTCTACCGAACTCCAATTGAGTTGATTCTTGTTTCATTGGAAACTAGACTCAAAGAGCTTCAATTTGACTACTCATACATATTTTGGACTTCGGGAAGGTGTCTAACTGAGCTGGGGAAAACGTGACAGTGTTGCTGTCCAGGGGCTAGCGTCCAACCTTAATTTTAGGTACATTTTTACAAGTTGCGATTTTTTTGGAGTGGGTAGGTTGTGTTCTGAACTAGGAGAACATTTTGGAACCTTTGGAGACTTTCCTACCATGTTTTAGGGCTGAAAAAAAAATGGTTTAGGATGGTTCATTGGTTGTTTATTATTGCTAAGTACCAAGTGCATAGGTCCTTTGTTGTCTAAGGCATCTTCTTTAATTCCAAATCAGATTTGGAGTTTTGGGGGAGAGTAGAGAGGTCCTTGGTGGGAGGTGAACGAAAATCCTAAGTGTTCTAAGTGTGGAGACTGACTTGGTCTAGCAAGGAGGAGAAGAATTGCTCTCTTGGAAGAAGAGAGATTTAAGTTAGAATTTTCCTTGAAATTGAAAGTGAAAACAAGCAAAGGTGGTGGTCTAGTATCAAGAGTGAAGAATTTCTTGCAAGGAGAAGAGGTAGGGGAGCTAATCCTTTCTTGATTATGATCATGAATATGAGTATGAATGTGTTAAAATTTGGTAATGGTAGTATCTATTGACTTGTGAAAAATTTGGGTTTCATGATTATAATTTCTTATTTTCGAGTTACTGTGGTGAAAAATTTCTATTAATTGTTTTCACCGTTGGATTTAGCTAAAAGTTTAGTATGTGAATCCTAAGACCTATTACTAAACTTTGACCGTTCGGATTTGAAAATAGAAGTCTGTAATTGGAGAAATAAATCCTGCAAGTTTGAGTAAATTAGTTGCCCCTGTAGTTCTGTTACTGAGTTGTCTCGGTATAATATAGATTCTGACCTATTGGACCGTTAGATCAACCTCAAAATTTGATATATGATCCCTAAGACATATTAATACACTTTTACCGTTCGGATTTGTAATTAGTAGTCTGTACTTGGAGATATATATCCTGCATGTTTGAGTGAATTAATTACCCTTGCAGTTCTACTACTGAGTTCCCTTGGTAAAGTATAGATTCTGACTTATGGGACTGTTAGATCAACTTGAAAATTGGATATATGATTCTTAGAATACATTATTACAATTTGACCGATCGGATTTGGAATTGAAGGTCTCTGTTTAGAGAAAGAAATTTCGAAAGTTTGAAATATTTGATGAACACTGCAATTCTGTTCTTAAGTTATAATGGTAAATATTTCATATATATTCCATTTACCGTTAGATTGAGCCCAAACTTTAGTATGTAGTTCATAAGACATATTAGGTGATCTTGACCGTTCAGATTTGGAATTAGATGTCTGTGCTTAGAGGAATTCATTCCGCATTTTGAGTTTAACCGAGAACCACTTAAATTTCTGTCTCTGAGTTACCTCGGTAAAATCTCCATATCTACTTAGATAACCGTTAGATTAATCTGAACTTTTAGTATGTTGTTCCTAAGAGATAGTGGCATACTTAGACCGTTCGGATTTTAGATCGGAGTTACAGATTTAGAGATATTAATTTCGTATCTTCTCAGGGATCTTAATATTGCTTAATTTATGTTTTTGGATCATTTATACAAAATTGATGATTTCCGCCTCATTACCCGTTGGATTGGACTGAAAATCTTACCATATGATCTAAACATGTTGTTGATTAGTTTGATTGGTTCAGATCGTTGATAAATAATATGTTGAGAAAGGTAATTTGGTTAATTTGTGCTACTTTGGTAAGTAGGCAGAACTGAAACTGGGATATGTTAATTGGTTATTATGTGCTTGTTGAACATGATTGGTTTGGGATTAGTGGTTGAGATGGAATGTGATTGGTTATGAATGATATGTTAGGAAAATGTAATTTGGTTAATTTGAGCTACTTTGGTAAGTAGACAGTACTGTCTTGCTGCGCTACTTTGGTAAGTAGGCAGAAGAACTTGGTTTGCACTACTTTGGTAAGTAGGCGAGAAGATGTTGGGTCTGCGTTACTTTGGTAAGTAAGCAGGGTGATTTGCGCTACTTTGATAAGTAGGCAGGATGAGATGATGAATGAAGAGATAAGAGAATGATATAAATCGGGCTACTTTGATGAGTAGGCAGATTAACTATACTGTGCTACTTTGGTAAGTAGACAGTATTATCTTGCTGCGCTACTTTGGTAAGTAGGCAGAAGAACTTGGTTTGTGCTACTTTGGTAAGTAGATAATAAAAATCACCTTGTTAGATTACTTTGGTAAGTAATCAGTATATCATGGTTATACTACTTTGGTAAGTAGACAGAAGGATTGTTGACTATTGTGCTTTGGTAAGTAGGCAGATTAATAATATATTGTATTGACTCTAGTGAATCGACTGATGATTTTGACTGGAGAAATATTATAAAGTATCAGTGTAATAGTTGGTTTTTGAGTATGTTTGAGATGCATGTATTTGACTGATTGCCATACTTGTGATGTTAGTAAGATTGTGGATGATGTATATTTCTTGAATCGGTTAGCTCACCCTACTGTTTGTGTTTGTGTTTGTGCATGTGAATGCGATGATCGTATAATGTGTGATATTATACGGGAGCAGAAACTATATCAGATGAATTAGCAGATGGTTCTGGACTCGCTTAGAAGATGAGAGATCTGTGGGGAAAAGGAGACATGGGGAATTTCTAAAATAAATCTGTGTTTGAATTTCCGAACTGTGAGAAATTTTAAATTTCAGAAGTCTATGAACTGTGTGGAATTTTATTTTCAGAAGACTTGTGCTGTAATAAAGAACTTAATATTTTATGGGTGTTGAAATTTGTTAAAGACGAATTACATATGTATTTTGTGGAAAATAAATTGTAACGCCTAAATCGGGGTGTTACACTTTCTCTTAGCGGTTCTCTTATACCTTATTTTCTTATTTGTATTGTATAGAATAATACGTAGTCAGTTATCTTTTGTTAGTGTTGTTCATTAGTCTATAAGATGTGTGTAGTCGTTAAATGATCGTGGCCCATCCCTTAGCAACCTTTCTTTCTACCTACACTTATGTTTAGTTACGTGACTCTTTTCATAGGTGAATTCTTACATTTTGCATATAAGATTCTTTAGATTTTTTATGTTGTTACGCTTAGTGTTTTGTCGACTCGTTAATAGAAACACCATTTAGAAAACAAAAAATATTTAATATATAAAACGTTTAATATATGATCTTTAAACTATATAAAACGTTAAATTTTTTAAAAGGACTTTGGGCTAACCCAATTTTAATTTTATTATTTAAACTATATAATAATACTATTAACAATAATAATAATAATAAGTATTATTATTATTAGTTAGTCACGCACATACAACTCGATTCAAAGATATATAAAAAGATAGTTTCATACCTAACATGGAAAAGTGTTTTAAACCATATTAATTGAAGATGATTATTTATAGTTTTAATGAATTTTGAAAAATATGAATGTAACTAATGAAATTTATAAAAAAATATAAAATTTATCAAAAAATATAAAATTTATAAATTAATATTATAAAATTACAAAGTTTTTACGGAATTCACACCAGATGGACCATCCCAATTCTCTCTACTTCTCCCTACTTCCAGAGATTCACAATTTTTTTGTCTTTATCAAGAGAACATGCCTCACACCAACCACTTTCAATTCACCCTGTTTTGTCTAAAAGGGCTTTTGGTTGACCCAATTTTGCTTTCTACACTTTCTTCTGTTCTTGGCACTCCCATATTTGTTTCATTTTTAGTTCATGTTTCTCACCTGTTCTTAATATCTCTTTTGGTCTCTCGAAAAGGAGAAATGTTCAAAGTGATTATACGTTTATTAAAAAATTAGAAATGGTTCCAACTTGTGTAAAAATGGGTTAAGTTAATCCTTTTTGCTTATAACGTCAAAAATGTAACGGTGTAGGTGCCCCCTAGGCAAAACATAATGATCTGTCCAATTCTTGTCATTGTGTGACACTGTGAGGTTAAATGACGTGTAAAATTAAAATTGCGACAAAATAAATGGATTATGTGGCAATGTTTTAACATATGTTAAAAAAAGAGGAGTTAGGTTGGGGTTTTCGTGCACTTGGTTCCTGAGGTGATGAAAGTAGTTGTCATGAGATAGGAATGGCTTCTTGCATGAACCAAAATTTGGGGTTCTTTAATTAATTATAAAATTAAAATGAAACACCTCACTATGTTGTTCCATCATTTAATTTAAAATTGTAATTTTAATTTCATATCATAGTATCTCTAAGTTCTTTCAAAATACTTATTTAAAAGTATTATTATGAATTCAAATTGTATAATTTATTTTAAATTTGAAATCATTTTAAATTACAGATTTCAAATATATTTGAATAATAAATTTCAACACTTATAAATAAACTAGCTAAAGCACCTTACCTTAAGCGTCTCAAACTCTCAAAACAATCAACTCTGAAACAAACCAAATAAAGGATGGAAACTAGACATTAACTAAGAAGTAAAATAAACAAAAAATGTTATTTACACCTTTAACTTTTAAACATTCTAAAAAATTGAAAATTTTAGTACATTTGAGAAAGCTTCTTTTGAAAGTCAATTTTAAGAGAAAAAGAATACCCATATATTATATTGAGAAAGAAAAACTAATTGAGTTAAAAGAAAACTAATTGTATCAACCCTTTTTGACACAACATAATATTTCTGCACTTTTGTTTCTTAGAAAAATAAACAAAAAGTTTTAAAAAATTTGGAAGTTCAAGACAAGCTGGGAATAAACGATGGAGTCCTACTAAAGAACAAGTTGCCCTACTAGAGGCCCTTTTTGCATATGGGATACGAAATCCAAATAGAGAGCAAGTCACGAGATTGCAACGAAAACTTAAAATTTATGGGGGAAATTGGAGAGTATAGCGTTTATTGTTGGTTTCAAAATTATGGGTATCGTGAAAAGCAACGATGCTTGAAGCAAAGCACCATCACCACATCTTACTCTCACTACCCCTCTTGCCACCTTTTATGAATGGTAAGATTGTTGTATTTTTACTTTATTTATTTATTTATTATATTATTTTAACATTTCTAATTTTATTTATTTGGAGATCTTGCATGGATAGCGTGTCGGTTTCAGATCAGGTGACGTTGGATCTTTTTCCAATCCCTCTCATTCCTGATGAAAGAGAGATTTCCCTCCCCTACTGTTCCAGGTGAAAGCTCCTTCCATTGAGCTTTCCTTACGATTGCCTTCCGCCGAAGAATAGTCTTTATTATATTACTATGGACTGTAATCTTTAACGACCACTTGTGATCGACTTTTGAACATCTTATTATTATTATTATTATTATTTTATTATATTATTATTATTTTATATAGACTTAAATCTAACGTAAACCTAGTTAACCATCATTTTTTTTAGACATGGTTAAAGTTGATTCCTTGATTCATGGTAAAGTAACTTTGCGTCCTTACTGTCGATCTGGCGGTTTGTTTTATCTACGAGCATTAATTTGTTTAATTATTATTTATTTTTTGTTTAAGTAGTGTAGATAGATTTTATTTATCACAAGGGTAAGACCATCTTCGGTGTAATGGTTAAGACATTTGGTTTTTCAATAACTCTACTCATATTGGTGTTTCTTCCTCAATAATTCTATAGATGCTCAATCTTCCTTCCTCGGTCTATACTAAGGTAAATTTGACACTTGAATAGTTGTATTGATTTTGGTATTTACAAGATTCAAGCCAAAAGTGAAATTTTTCAAAGGCTTAGGATGAAAATCTATTATTGTAAATTTTTACTCTGATGATGAAATAATTAAATCTTATGTTTTTCTTGATTCATTCATTTAAAGCGTTTAAACATTCCTACTTACCTAAATTGAACCTATATATATGTGTCTAAGCCGGTTTAACGTCAAGCTAGTTATACATAATTAATTCACTTAATTAGTACCTACACTTTAATATTAAGACCTATTCGAATATAATTTAGTACACTGTCCATAGTACCTACGTTTATAACTCTAATCCTATCATGTACCACACCATAAAATTATAAATTCAACAAATCATCATGACCAATAATAGTTGAGACTTTATCAAACATGTTTAGAATTGAAGTTCACTCAAAACAACCATGAATCGCTACACTGATACCATAAAACAATGACAAGTAGTATTTGTTCATCATGTGAATTATGAAATCATGATCAGCGCTATACTAGACTGTCGCAACCGGAATTCGCGACGGGACGACGATCCAAAGAAACGGGTTTTGAAAAGAGATTTGGAGTCGCCACCATAGTTTATTCTGGAAAACTACGGAAAAACCATAAAATGATAAGACACGGTCCGTGAAAACCAGATTCTAGGTTCGGGAGTCGGTTACGTGTAGGGAAGGTATTAACACCCTACAACGCCTGCCTTAAGGCAGTACCTTTAACTAAATGCACGAATATGATGTGGTTTTCAAAATGTTTAACTATCCCCTAAAATAAAATTCTAAAGAAACAAAAATATTTTTTAGTTTTTTGGGCCCGACAAGGATTGACCTTGCTCCTACGTATTCTCATTCAGAATGAGAAATCAGGGTTACATAGTTCTTTAAGCTGTTCTAGAAGTTTGTTTGGAAATTGTTTGGAAATTTGCTTTGAAATGATTTTTGGATTTTGGGAAGTGAACCTGACAAGTACTAGCCTTGCTCCTACGTATCTCCACTTTTGATGGAGAATCAAGGATCACGTAGTTCTAGGTAGAAATTGTCTGTTGCCTTGAAATTGTTTATGTTTTTAGTTTTTGAAGATTTTATATTTTTTGATATTTTTATAAAATAAACGAAAAAGGTATTTAGCACAAGGACGATGCGTGCGATCACACGTGTGCTTAACCTTTAAAATATTTTTGTAATTTTATTTAAGAAAGAAGAAAAGGTTGTTAGCACAAGGACGGCGCGAGCGGTCACACGTGTGCCTTAACCTTTAAACGTATTTTTTGTAATTTTTATAAGAAAGAAGAAAAGGTTTTTAGCACAAGGACGACGCGATCGGTCACACGTGTGCTTAAACCTTTAAACGTATATTTTTTTTTGTAATTTTTATAAGAAAGAAGAAAAGGTTTTTAGCACAAGGACGACGCGAGCGGTCACACGTGTGTTTAAACCTTTAAACGTATTTTTTTGTAATTTTTATAAGAAAGAAGAAAAGGTTTTTAGCACAAGGACGACGCGAGCGGTCACACGTGTGTTTAAACCTTTAAACGTATTTTTTTGTAATTTTTGTAAGAAAGAAGAAAAGGTTTTTAGCACAAGGACGACGCGAGCGGTCACACGTGTGTTTAAACCTTTAAACGTATTTTTTTGTAATTTTTATAAGAAAGAAGAAAAGGTTTTTAGCACAAGGACGACGCGAGCGGTCACACGTGTGTTTAAACCTTTAAACGTATTTTTTTGTAATTTTTGTAAGAAAGAAGAAAAGGTTTTTAGCACAAGGACGACGCGAGCGGTCACACGTGTGCTTAAACCTTTAAACGTATTTTTTTGTAATTTTTTATATATAAATATTTTATTTTTTATGTATTTTAAAATAAATAGATATTTAGAATAAAATAAAAACAATAAAAAACCATAACAACAATAAAAAAACAAATAGAATAAAACAAATGAAGGAACAAAATAAATAAAGAAAAGCAAATAAATAAATAAGCAATAAAAATAAAACAAATGGTGAGGATGCCCACATAAAAAAAAAATAGGATGTCTAAACTAATTTTCCTTCTATAAACAGATGAAGCCTAAGCCCAAACTGAAAGGGGGTGAGGAAGTGAGAATAGGGGGTGCAGGCAAGAAAAAGAATCCTATTTCTTTTGTTATTATTTTTTAAGAACAGGATGGGCCTGAACCCAGGTCAAGAGAACGTATGGGGGTGCGTGGGTGAAAAACGAGGGCTGCGCGAAGGAGAAAGCGTTTTTATTTGTTAGGAACAGAACGGGCCTGAGCCCAAGGCAGGGGATGGACGTGTGGGTGCAAGGGTGAGAGATGGGATGCGCGTAGTAAAGAAAAAAGTCCTTTTTTGTTTCTAAAACTATTTGGATCGGGCCCAAGGTTTTTTTGTTTCAAGCAGAGGCATTAGGGGTTCTGCCACTCTTCTTCCCATTCCAACATTCAGAAAGCAGAGACCTAGAGCCCCTCTCCCGAACGAGGCAGGACCTCCGCCCGTTCGCGCACATGCGCCACCGCCTCCGCCAAAACGGCCGCCGCCGTCCACAAAACCAGGACACCACCAGTGCGCCGATCGCCACCACAGACCCTGCCGGTTGCCACCTCCGAACCAAACCGGCCCCCGCGACGAAGATGGCCACCGCGTCGCTGCCAGAGCCCGTGTCGGCCCCAAGCTCCAATCAGCTCCTTCTCTTCTCCACCTCTTCGCGTGCGAGAGAGAGACTCTCGCCCCTCCGTGCCATGCCGACATCACCCCAGCGAGGCCAATCACCGCGAGCCGCCGCGGCGTCACTCTCCTCCTCCCATTCTTCTTCTTTTTTTTTGGTTGGTTTCAGTATCGTCTGATATTTTAGGCTCTGTGTATTGATTTGGGGTTGATGATGATGGGTGTTGGAGGTTATCACGGGTGCTGGAGATGTTGCTGTTATTGTAGAAGAACATGATGTTGAGGAGAAGTTCAAGGAAGGGGTTAGGTTTGTAATATTATTGTTGAGGCCCGTGTTAATCACGTACTTGCTTGGAGAGGATTCAAAATCCTAATCAGATTAGAAGAAGAAGGTAGTGTGAGGAAGTGTGAATCATGATTGTGTTAGAAAACGTGGTGGAGGCAGAGGTTAGGAAAATGAGTGAATGAGGATGAAGGTTGGGGGATGGTAGGTTTCTGTGATATAAGGAAATTCTGAGGAGGTGAATGCTTTGAGTGTATTGGCATGAAGCTGTGACTCGGTCTGTTTATTCCGCTTGCTAACAGTGCTATTTGCTAACAGTGCTATTTCCGTTTACTTTTTATTACATGTTTTCTGGATGCTAGAGTATATGCTTTTTTTTTTATAAATACTCGATGAGTCTCGCAGGTATCGAAATCACATTTAGAATGCAGTTTGATCCAAAGACAAATGCCACAAAGAAAACCAACATGACTATGAACATTTAATCAAACATCACGCGCATAAAGGAGGCACATACAAGAGCAAAACCAAAGAGTCTAGGCATAGGAAGACTTACCTTTGCCGCTTCCAAGAAAATGTTTTCTTTTGGTTTTAGTCTTCCTTCTCCCCTCCAGTAATGTTCTCCTTCTTAGTTGTCTCCGGAGCTAGTGGCTGGGATATGGTCTGTGATGGTGAGATGTTAGAGATCCTGGGAGTCTCAAAGTTGTATTTGGCTGTGGTCCTCTGGAGCCCGATAGGTGGAAGGCAACCACAGATGAATTCTTCACAGCTTTAAGAAACTTCTCCTTTGGGTTCGGTTTTTCTTCCCTCTTTGCTCTCTTCCCTTTTTCTAGTTCCGCCCCCTGGGTACCAAAGCTCACAATGAGATCAAGGCAAAGGTCGTTCCCCCCTTTTTCTCTCACCCGAGGTCTTCCCTTTGAATGAACGCGATTCCCCCATTTTGAAAACTACCAAGCTCTTTTTCTGCTGCACTGCTTCTGGGAGCTCTGGCCTGACCTGAGATCTTCCTTTGTCTTTTTTCTTTCTTCGTGTCTCCATTTTGCAGATGGCAGATACTCTTTCAAAAATCTTTCCCTTCCATGTATGGCTGCTGCTGCTTAAGAAATTTCGGCAAGAAAAAACAAATACCTTTTTCAAGCTACCACCGTGTAAACATATTTTAAGCATTCTCTATGCTTGATCAGTGTAACAGATGCCTTCAGGAGCAGGGAACTTAGTTGACTTCTTTTTTCTTGTGTCAGCAGTTCAAATATTTATAAAAAGAGTAACATTTTCTTGAAAAAATAAAATAAAATAAAATAAAATAAAAAATAAAACAACTTTAAAAGGGAAACCGCAAAATATAAAAATGAGTAAACCTAAAAAGAGAAAATAAAATGAAATAACGTAAAGCAAAAGTGGAATAACATAAAATAAAGATGAAACAAAGAAATAAGAAGTAATAAGATAAAATAAAACAAAAAAATAAATAAAATGAAGTAAAAATAAAAATAAAATAAAATATAAACAGGAAGGGAAATAAATAAAAACGAAACAAAGCAAAAATCAGGAATAAAAATAATAAAAAAAAAAAAAAAAGGAAAACGGAATAAAATCATTTTAGACTTCGTATTATCTTGGCCCGTTTATTTTATTTTATTATCTCTTGTTAACTCTAGATATTTTTTAACTATCCGGACGAAATTGGGTATTAACAGCTGCCCCTCTTTACTTAGATTTTACTGGATAATATGTCAAACAAAGTTTTTATATTATTAGAGTAAAAGATAAGTAAAGAAAGAAACACTAATTTCGTCCGGATTTCAAAATGAACGAGGAACAACAGAGAAGTTTAAACAAAAAAGAACAGGGCAAAGAGAATTGAGGTGTGCAAACCTCATGGAGAGTGTCATAAATCTATGGGTGAATAAGTGAGGTGTAACAACCTCGTGGAGGGTGTAACAATCCTATGGATGAATGAATGAGGTGTAACAACCTCGTGGAGGGTGTAACAACCCTATGGATGAGTGAATGAGGTGTAACAACCTCGTGGAGGGTGTAACAACCCTATGGATAAGGAATGAGGTGTAACAACCTCGTGGAGGGTGTAACAACCCTATGGATGAATGAATGAGGTGTAACAACCTCGTGGAGGGTGTAACAACCCTATGGATGCATGAATGAGGTGTAATAACCTCGTGGAGGGTGTAACAACCCTATGGATGAATGAATGAGGTGTAATAACCTCGTGGAGGGTGTAACAACCCTATGGATGAATGAATGAGGTGTAACAACCTCGTGGAGGGTGTAACAACCCTATGGATGCATGAATGAGGTGTAACAACCTCGTGGAGGGTGTAACAACCCTATGGATGAATGAATGAGGTGTAATAACCTCGTGGAGGGTGTAACAACCCTATGGGTGAATGAATGAGGTGTAACAACCTCGTGGAGGGTGTAACAACCCTATGGATGCATGAATGAGGTGTAATAACCTCGTGGAGGGTGTAACAACCCTATGGATGAATGAATGAGGTGTAATAACCTCGTGGAGGGTGTAACAACCCTATGGATGCATGAATGAGGTGTAATAACCTCGTGGAGGGTGTAACAACCCTATGGATGAATGAATGATGTGTAATAACCTCGTGGAGGGTGTAACAACCCTATGGATGAATGAATGAGGTGTAATAACCTCGTGGAGGGTGTAACAACCCTATGGATAAGGAATGAGTTTGACGACTGTCCTACAGAGGAGCGCCGTCGTAGAAGGAAAACTTGTATTCAAATTTTTGAAACGTTGGTAGATATTGAGCCAAACATTGAAGAGACTTAGAAACAAAGGTTGTGTTAAACTTTGCACAATTTCTCTTTCCCCTTAAGGATTTTTCAAACGTTTTTCCTTGCTTCTTATGAAATGTATGATGTAATGTCACGAGGGTGCATGAATGCATAAACACATGAGACCTTTATTTCGTTCTTTCTTTTGCTCTCCTCCTTCTTTTCTTTCTTTCCGTTTTTTCATTATTTGCTATTATTTTTTTGAAAATTCCATGTTTGGAACCCGTTGTCAATATTTTCATCAAACTCGATGTACATTCAAAATGCATTCATTGAAAATAATGTCGAGAAATAGTGAGTCCTTTGATGAAAAGGAAAAGAGTGTAACTATCAGTTCAAATTCCCTTTATCGCTTTTTGCAATCCAAACTAGCTTGAACCCGAGAAGGTGTAAGAAATGGTTATGAAAAGTGGATGGCTGAATGATGGTTTGTGAATGATGGTTTGGGGGGAACATTAACTTTCATGCTCTCCCCATCCGCGAGGGTGTCGTCAATATTTCAACAATCAAGGCTTACAAGCCTGCCCCAACTTTGTTGTGCACAATAAGTGTGATTTGGAGAGGCGGACAGGTCCGGGTAGGAAGGAATGCCCTAGTTTGACGATTCTCTCTTGTCGGGGAGACTTCACATTATATTTTTTTATTTTTCCTTTATGATGCTTTTCTTTTCTTCTAGTGATTGTGTCATTCACCACATCATTTCGTTCCAGAATTAAGTTCATGAGAAAAATCAGGACAGACATTCTTCAGTCGGCGTGGACTTTAATTGGCTTGTACCGTGGCTAAAGGTCATAGGGTTTTGAAAGAAGCGGATAATGAAGGCCCAAACATGTGTTTAACGGTCGAATTGTCTTAACAAGAATCATCTGCAAGGTGTCGAGTCAACTTTCTCTAGGAGTCTGGAACTTCGGACATCCTTTTATTATTATTTTTTTCATTCATTTTTTTGTCTTTGTTTTTTTCTTGTTTTGTTTTCTTTTGTTTTTTTTTTTGTTGTTTTTTTTTTTTGTCTCGTTGCCCCTGCTGTGACCCTTTTTGAAACTTTCCCTTTTTCATTTCTCCTGTTCCACAAATCTTCTCCTTGACTTGGATGCCCCTGACGTTCCTTTGGATTGACATCGATATGCTAATGATTCTTGTTGAGGGTGATGAAGAAAAACAGTTATAACTTACGGCTCAAAGGGGGTGCAACTGGATAAATTTCGTTTATCACTTGAGTGAAGAAACATGGCCACACGTCAGTCTGAAGCTTGCTCGCCTTACTTCCCCCAACCTTAAACCTGAAGTGAAACTCTGCAGCGATTGACACATCAACTTAATTTTCTTCTCTTTTTTTTTATTTTTCTCCCCGATCAACGGATCATTGGGTACGTGTATCATGATGAAAAATGCCCCCAGTATTATATTCATGACAATCCTCTGTTTTAAAGGGGAACGAGAAAGCTATGGGTTCAAGTAGTATGAATGCAGATGCCTCAGTAGGAAAAGAACACTAGTTACTATGAATCAGGAAAAGACTCAACACCAGCATTTTTCAAAACTTTGTTTGCTTTTGCTTTTCGAAAGTACTATGTCGTTGGCGGACTTTATTGACAACGAATTCAACATGTGTCTTTCCTTTTCACCTTTTTCTTCTTTTTTCATTATTTATTATTTTTTTTTTGAGGACATCCCTCAGGAACGAGTTTGTGCTAGATGGATATACCGTGATGCTTTAATTATTATCACTTTCCCTTTTCCTTACTTTGCTTTAAAACCCAGTGCGACATGAATCGTGTCGAAAGAAAAAGCGTAAAAGTTGAATAATGGATAAAACCGTATGGTATTTATTGAATGAAGTAACACAGAATACAACATAATTCAAAAAACAGTGTTAATATCCCTTAGTGGCATCCCCTATCGCGGAATCATCATGCGTAAAACTTTTTTACCGCATCAGAATTAACCGGTAAAGGTAACTCCTCTCCATCCATCCTTGTGAGATTAGTGCCCCTCCAGAGAATGCCCTTTTTACTACAAATGGTCCTTCATAATTTGGGGTCCACTTGCCTCTGTGATCCTTTTGTATAGGCAAAATCTTCTTTAATACCAGTTCGCCTTCGTGGAACTCCCTTGGGCGCACCTTTTTGTCGAAAGCCTTTTTCATTCTTTTTGGTACAATTGTCCGTGGCACACCGCTGTTAGTCTCTTTTCTTCGATGAGATTGAGCTGGTCAAACCGAGTTTGAACCCACTCAGCTTCCTCCAATTGGGTTTCCATTAAAACTCGTAGAGATGGGATTTCCACCTCAAATGGAAGTACCGCTTCCATGCCATACACGAGCGAGAAAGGTGTTGCCCCAGTTGACGTTCGTACTGATGTACGATATCCATGCAAAGCAAAAGGAAGCATTTCGTGCCAATCTTTATAGGTGACTACCATCTTTTGCACAATTTTCTTGATATTCTTATTAGCAGCCTCTACTGCCCCATTCATCTTTGGACGGTAAGGGGAAGAATTGAGATGATGAATTTTGAACTCCTCACATAATTCCGCCATCATCTGGTTGTTTAGGTTGGTGGCATTATCAGTGATAATCTGGTTAGGTAACCCGTATCTGCAGATCAACTCCTTTTTTATGAATTTGGTCACCACTTTTCTAGTCACGTTGGCATAAGAAGCAGCCTCAACCCACTTGGTGAAGTAATCGATCGCGACTAGTATGAAACGGTGTCCATTTGACGCTTTTGGCTCTATAGCTCCGATAACATCTATTCCCCACATTGAAAATGGCCACGGTGCAGACAACACGTTCAAGGTCGTGGGCGGCACATTGATATTGTCTGCATACATTTGACATTTCTCGCACTTCCTCACGTGTGTACAACAATCATTTTCCATGGTCAACCAGAAGTAACCAGCTCTCAAGATCTTCCTGGCCATTGAATGCCCATTCATATGTGTGCCAAAGGTACCTTCGTGCACTTCTTTCAGTATCATCTCGGCTTCCTTTGCATCCATGCATCTGAGGAGAACCATGTCATGATTTCTCTTGTATAAATATCCCCATTTAAAATAAAGCTGCCAGCCAACCTCCTTAACGACCTTTTATCGTTTTCAGATGCCTTCTCAGGATATTCTCGGGTCTTAAGATAGTGCTTGATATCAAAATACCAAGGTTTACCATCTACCTCCTCCTCGATGAAATGGCAATATGCTGGCTCTGCATGGCACTTCATTTCAATCATTGGTAATTCTGCATCTTGGTCAACTTCAAACATCGAAGACAAAGTAGCCAAAGCGTCTGCAATTGATTATCTTCCCGCGGTACGTGGTTAAATGTGATGGTCAAAATACTCCATTAATCCCCTGATGTAAGCTTGGTAAGGAATTAATTTCGAATCCCTAGTTTCCCACTCTCCCTTTAACTGGTGGATGACTAAGGCTGAATCTCCATATACATCCAGAATTTTCACTTTGGACTCTATTGCCGCCCGAATACCCATAGCGCAGGCCTCATATTCTGCAATGTTATTTGTGCAATTAAAGCATAATCTTGCCGTCAGGTAGGTACTGACGCTCTGGAGAGATGAGAACTGCCCCTATGCCATGCCCCATCACATTCGAGGCTCCATCGAATAATAATGTCCACGTTTCTTCGTCTCGGTTTTTTCTACCTTCTTCGAATAGAGCCATGATATCTTCATCGGGAAATTCGGGCTGCATTGGCTGATAATCGCTGATGGGTTGATGAGCCAGGTATTCTGCTAACGCACTCCCCTTGACGGATTTCTGAGTAACATACACGATGTCATATTCTGACAATAGCATTTGCCACCGAGCTATCCTTCCAGTAAGAGCAGGCTTTTCAAAAATGAACTTGATAGGGTCCACCTTGGATATCAACCAGGTTGAGTGACTCAACATGTATTGCCTTAAGCGATGAGCAGCCCACGCCAATGCACAACAAGTTCGTTCTAACGACGAATACCTTTGTTCGCAGTCTGTGAATTTCTTGCTCAAGTAGTATATGGCGTGCTCTTTCTTCCCAGCTTCATCGTGTTGACCCAACACACAACCCATCGACTTATCCAACACAGTCAAATACAAAATAAGTGGTCTTCCTGGCTCAGGTGGACGTAATACGGGAGGGTCTTGCAGGTATCGTTTGATTTTTTCAAAAGCGGCTTGACAGTCCTCGTTCCAAACCACAGCTTGATCCTTTCGTAACAACTTGAACATTGGTTCACACGTAGCGGTTAATTGGGAGATGAATCTAGCAATGTAGTTCAGTCTACCCAAAAAACCTCGAACCTCCTTTTCTGTTCTAGGCGCAGGCATTTCTATTATCGCTCGCGCCTTATCAGGATCCACTTCTATCCCCTTTTGGCTAACCACAAAACCCAACAATTTCCCAGATTTCACTCCAAACGTGCATTTGGCGGGGTTTAACCTGAGTTTATACTTTCTCAATCTCTCAAATAATTTTTTCAAGTTGAGAACGTGCTCTTCTTCCGATTCAGACTTTGCAATCATGTCATCCACGTAAACTTCGATTTCCTTGTGCATCATGTCATGAAAGAGTGCCACCATCGCCCTTTGATATGTTGCCCCGGCATTCTTGAGCCCAAAGGACATCACCTTATAACAAAAAGTTCCCCACAGCGTGATAAAGGTTGTCTTTTCCATATCTTCTGGCGCCATTTTGATCTGATTATATCCTGAGAAACCATCCATGAATGAAAATAGCGAAAACTTGGCTGTGTTATCGACTAGAGTGTCGATGTGCGGTAGTGGGAAATTGTCTTTTGGACTTGCACGATTCAAATCACGGTAGTCAACGCACATTCGAACTTTACCATCTTTCTTGGGTACTGGTACGATATTCGCCACCCATTGCGGGTATTTCGCCACAGCCAAAAATCCTGCATCAAATTGTTTCTGCACCTCTTCCTTGATTTTCAAAGACATCTCAGGCTTCATTCTCCTTAGTTTCTGTTTGACCGGGAGGCATTCCGGCTTAAGAGGGAGTTTATGCTGCACGATATCGGTATCCAAACCGGGCATATCATTGTACGACCAAGCAAACACGTCCTTAAATTCCTTCAATAGGACACGCAACCTTTCTCTTATTTCCTCTTTCATGGTTGTGCCGATCTTGACTTCTTTTATCTCGTCTTTCTCACCCAAGTTGAGTATTTCGACATCTTCCTGATAGGGTTTTATTTCTTTAGACTCTTGTTCCACTAACCTCATTAGTTCTGGAGAGGGTTCCGAACCATCTTCATAATCATCTTCCGTATCATCGACAGGGTGCTCCAGATTAGGGATATCGACATTGTTATTTTCAAAATATTCATTGTCATATCTGCATTATTTAAGTTTTTGAAAAAAGAATAAATAAACAAAAAAACGATGGAGGAGGCTAAATGAGGATAAACACGATTCAAATATCACACTGAAAGCAAAATAAAAGCGTCAACCCGTAAGTCAGGAATCCTAAAGCCCCGGGTAAAGCGATAGGATCAATTAATATATTACATTTCGTTCGAATTAAACATCACAGGTAAATCCACAGTCTTCCAATTGCTGAGCCGCGCATCTGGTGAGCAAGCCCACACGAAGTTCGAGCTTTCAGATCCATCTTCCTCTTCCAAGACCGCTATAAGGCTAGTGTTCACCCATCCAGCGCTGCGAAAACTCTCCTTGATATCACAAATGTGAATCTTCCTCGTCCTTGGTTCCCGTCGTTCTATCCGAGCCAGACTACGCTCCCTCCTTTCCTCGATCAGCCTCTTCTTATCCCCCTTGCTGGGCTTGTACCCTAGGCCATACCTATTTTTGTTCTCGACCACCTCTAATGGGAATGTCTGCCCCTGTCCGTGCTTGCCTAAACCGCTCCCGTACTTATAGCCTTCTTTCAGCATGACCTTGGCCGCCATGATAGAGGCACATGACAGATATGGGTTTACTGGAAATGGTTCCACATAGGTATTTCCCACGATCTCCAATGATTGGAAAGCTGTCTCGAGAGCTTCCTCGGCTGCTTCTATATAACGGGCAGAGGATGGCCCACTCACAAGGAGATCCTCCTCTCCAGAAATTATCACTAGCTTATTCCATGAATATTTCAGTTTCTGGTGCAGTGTGGAAGGTACAACTCCCGCAGAATGGATCCACGGGCGACCCAATAAACAACTATAGGCTGGGAGGATATCCATGACCTGGAAGGTTATTTGAAACACACATGGGCCAATCTGGACCGGCAACTCTATTTCGCCCATGACTTCCCTCTTGCTGCCGTCAAACGCCCTCACAATCATTGAGCTTGGCCTCATATGCATTCCGTCACAGGGTAGCTTCTCCAATGTTGACTTTGGCATGACGTTCAAAGAGGAGCCATTGTCCACCAAGACACGCGCTATGACGTGATCCAGGCATTTCACAGAGACATGAAGAGCCTTGTTATGCCCCCTGCCTTCAATAGGTATCTCCTCATCGGTAAAGGTGAGGTAATATTAGCAACGATATTGCCAACAATGCCCTCAAACTTGTTCAGAGAAATACCTTGCTCCACATGGGCCTCACTAAGTATCTTCATTAACAACTTCCTGTGAGATGCAGAATGCATGAGCAGTTCTAGCAAGGAGATCCGGGCAGGCATGCGGTTTAGCTGTTCCACCACCTTGTACTCGCTCTGTTGTATGAACTTTAAAAACTCGCAAGCCTCTTCTTCGGATATCTCTCTCTTCTCTCCTTCGTCAGGGGTCTCTTTTTCTTGTACACCCTTCCCTTTCAAGAACTCCTTAGCTTTTGCGGTCATTGTTGCTTCCTTATTGTTGGCTCCCTCTCTTGTCAGCTCTGGTGGTGTAAAGATTCGACCACTTCTCGTCATCCCCCGATGCCTGATATGTTTTCAATGGCCGGGTCAGCACCCTTTCCTTCTCCTAACGCAAATGCCCCATATCTCCAAGGGACAGCTTTCTCATTTTTGTAAGGAAAGGGGGATGGGACACAGATAACCACAGACGGTTTTTCTTCAGTCATCGGTGCAGGAGTGGTTCTACTGAAACGTATCACCAGCGGTTCCGGTAGAGTTACATCAGATTCCCCACCAGTTTGTGCAAACACTTCTTCCTCTTTATCCTCGCGGCATACTTGCATCAAACTTCTGTCAAGCAGGTCTTGCAGAATATCTTCTAATTCAACACACTCTTCAATAGAGTGCTCAGCATCTGGATGAAGTGCACATGATGTACCCATATCATAATCACCTTTCACTAGGCCCACTTTTAACAACGCCTCGAAAATAAACCTCCTAGAACTCCGGATTTCACTCACATCCCTTATCAACTCCTGTTTTCGGCCTCGATGGCGTTCGTCGAGGTACTCCCATGCCCGGACAATGGGTTATCCTCGATGCTAGGCTTATCTTCTTGAAACTTTAGCCAACCAGAGTCGATTAGAGCCTGTATCTTATACTTGAAAGCCACACACCGCTCGGTTGAGTGACCAATGCCTCCTCCATGGTAACTACACTTGGCATCTGCATCATAACCCCTTGGGTATGGAGGTTGTACAGGCTTCATCGGGCAAATGGCAACCAAACCCTTTTTTACAAGTTGAGGCAACAACTCCGTGTAAGTCATAGGGATGGGGGTGAAATTAACAAATTGATTCTTTCTCGGGTTGGTGTTTTGACCCGCATTGATATTTGGACCCGCGTTTGCCCCGGCCCTCCACGCTTCAGTTGGGACTCGCGGTGGTTGATAATACCCTTGTTGTTGTTGTGGCCTAGTTTGATGATCGAACGAGGCGTTAGCTGCATAGGGGGGTTGGCCTAAGTATGGTCGATAACCATGAGTGGGAGCCTGACCTCTCCACGCAGGCATTATCGAGGCTGCATGCACCTCCCCTTCCTTCTTCTTTCCCGGATTGAAACCGGGTTTTTTGTAGTTTGTAGCTGCGGGCGGGCCATACACAATTTTCCCGTTTTTCAGCCCAATTTCTATCCTTTCGCCAATTATGATGACATCCGCGAAATTGACGGACACGTTCCCCACCATATGTTCATAAAACGGCGGCTGAAGAGTATTTACAAACATTGCCACCATCTCTCTGTCAAACAAAGGTGGCTCAACTTGCGCGGCCAATTCTCTCCACCGTTGGGCATATTCCTTGAAAGTTTCATTGTCTCTCTTCCCCATATTTTGCAACTGCAGACGGTCCGGTGCAACATGCGTGTTGTATACGTATTGTTTCACAAAAGCGTCAGCTAGATCCGCCCAACAACGAATTCTAGAGGGCTCTAAATGGGTATACCAGTTTAACGCCACCCCAGCCAAACTGTCTTGGAAAACGTGGATGAGTAGCGGGTCATCATAGGCGTACGCAGCCATCTTTCTACAATACATGGTCAGATGGCTTTTAGGGCATGTACTACCCTTGTACTTCTCAAACTCCGGCGCCTTGAACTTATGCGGTATTTTCACACCAGGGGCCAAGCTTAGTCTTGCAACATCTCCAAAGCCGTAGCTTTCCACCCCTCAATGGCCCTCAATCTTTCCTCAAGAATCTCCAGCCTGCCTTTAGCTCCTTCAAGGTCACTGATTCTCCCATGCACTGCGGTTTGCGATGCGGCCCTAGCTGAAGATTCATGATTAGCGACCACGTACGGCATTGCAGTTACTCGTGTCCCTTCAACTGTGTTTGTTTCGTTCCCTTGTGCACTCACCATGGGAGCTGACACGGAGATGGGTCCCTGAGTGCCGATTGGCGGTACATTGACAGTTGTGGGAAAGGAGAAAGATGCATGCTCTGTTTCTAAGTATTCTCCTACGGGAGGAGTGTAACCTGGGGGTAACCCATATGGCGGGAAAGGTATCGATTGGCTGGCGGTGTTCAACAACGGGGATAAAAATGGGCATTTCCTCCGATCTGTGCGGACGAAGACTCTGCAGTAGTCTTCAAGGATTCAAGGGCAGCCAAGATCTGGCCAACCTGGTCTTTCAACTGGCTAACTTCGGCTTTGATGGATTCTTGCGACTCCTCCCAGCTTTCCATTATCCTTGAATTGGCTCGAGTCCTGTAGGGATGTCGCGGAAAATTGGCCGTTGTTTTCCTCACTTGTACTGTTTTATTATTTGATTAACTTTAAATTAGATGAGAACGAAATAAAGAAAACATGATGCATGTTGGTAACAGGTGGAAATCACAAGATCGCGATGACATTACTGATGGAAATCAATACAAGTTGATACCAGACAAACCTTCCATATCTTTCATTAAAATACTCAGTTCAATACATCGCATAAAGAAAACGAGACACAAGGATCTCAAAATACATCACGCTCGAGCTCGAGCGATAAAGGATTTCATCTCGCCTACCAACCATTTACAATGATTAACAAAAAGTTTTATCTCTTCCGGCGGGCTATAAAAATGAATACTCGCTTCGGCGTCCAACACCATCTTGGGGATGTCTTCAATTGCTTCGTTTGCCAAGGCCGCCAATTGGGAGAAACTTTCCTTCCAATGTCTCACAACCACTTCTTGCTCGGCGATGTGATCCTCCATTCGCTTTACCAAAGCCTGATGCCTTTCTTCGAACTCCGTCGACCTCCACCTTTCCTCTTGCTCCTCAATGTACTCCTCCATTTGTTTTATCATGGTTCGATGCTCTTCTTCTGCTTCTGCTAGCTTCCAACGCTCCTGGCTCATATCTGACTCAAAAGACACGGCCATTTCTTTCATCTCGTGCCCCGCTTTTTCTACCTGAACCTGCGCTTCTCTTAGTCTTTTCAGGGCCTCTCGCTTATCTCTTTTGGCTTCTTCGTAGAGGTGCTTCCACTGTTTTCCCTCTTCTAACGCCGCATTCTTCTCCTTCACTCTCATGGCGAGCTCCTTGCTTGCAGCTGCAAGATCTTGTTTCAGTCGGAATGTATAATCTCTTTCGGCTTTCTGACTTCTGACAATTTCTTCATAGGCCTGTGCTTTTTCTTCTTTATCATTCCTCATATCAACGAAATCGTTGCGCGCAGCTTGTAATTCCTTTCTCAACCTAGCATTCTTCTCCCTCAGTTTTTCCATCTCTATTTTCAACCCCTTCACCTCTTCGCTCTCTAGGTCTTGGGAGGACCCTTCATCAACTGGCTGATCGCTGATTGGCTTGAAAGGCAGTTTGACTTCCTTTACCCTTTCCAGGATCCAGGTATGATAACTAACTTTGTCGTCCACCACTCCCAACCTTAAATCCTTTTCAGCTCGCATAACGTTTTCCCAAGCACTTCTAACTTTCCTCAACGTTTCGGTGAGGTGCCCATCCTCATAATAGACGAACAATGTCGTAAGGTAGTCCGGTGAAGGTGCCCCTTTCATGGGATTTCCGAATTGCCTTTGAACCAAGACAGGGTTATAATTGATGCAATATCGGGTACCTATGAGGGGTACATTGGGAAAGTTGCCACAATGATGGATGGAGGGCTTAATCCCAAGCCAAGGAAGACGCCATTTTACTTTTCCACCATTCAAGCCAGCAAAGAATTGGGCCCACTCGTTTCCTCCTTTGTCCTTGGGCCCTTGGTGTGAAGGATCTCCCGATAACACCTGACACTAACCGCCCCCTTACATACGCGCGCAGTCATCCACTCATACAGTGCCGGCAAACAACAAAGAATTTTCTTCCCCTTTCTTTCATGGCAAAAACTCAAGGTCCCATAAACATCTGCGAGGACTGCTGTCACAGGGTTTTCTGATCTCGTCTTTCTTGCCACGAAGACATCTATCGCGGCATAATCCACAAAGTCCTCTACTTTGGGAAACAACATGACGCCATACACGGTAAGGGCTAACACGTCCATAAAAGTCTCCCACTCTTCCCCATCAGCTAGATGGTGCAAGTACTGTTCCAAATATCCTTGCGTCAGTCCGCGCACTTGATTCCTAGTCACCAACCTGTCTTCAAGTTCCTCGGGATGTACCTTCATTATGGCGGCGATGGTAGGGATGGAGGCGTGATGCTCCAAGTGTTGATACGGAGTGGTACCCTCTAGCGGCAATCCCAGGATGTGCTCAAACTCCTCTATAGTTGGCGCCAGCTGAAAATCTTGAAAGGTGAAGCATCTTAGCGGAGAGTCGTAATACTGTGCCAGGGCTGTGATAGCAGGCAACTGTACTTCTACCTCCATTAAATCCAACAGATTCCCATACTTCTTCTTGAAGTTTTCTCTCTTTATGGTCTTTAACCTTTTGCCTAAGTCTATCAACCCTGTCAAGTTCCCACTATGAGTCCTCAGGCGAGATTTTTTTCTTAACACGGCAGAGTCGGTCTGTTGTGTAGCACCAGATCTTGCATCAACTTCCATCTTGTACGAGATCAAGCGAATGCCTGTGATTTCCCCCTAAAACCAGCATGTTACCAAATGACGAATGAACATGATGCATGAAAATATAGTGAAGTAAAACAACATGGCTAACAAAAATGTATGCATGGTATGAGAATGCAAAGTCATTATTTTCAAAAAAAGAACAAACAGAGTGAGGGTTACAGGAATGCACATTTCTCCCTTTGTGCCCTAATAAAGGTTCACGCTTCAGATTGAAAGTCAAGTACATGCAACCTCACAAGGATGGCTCTCTGAACCTAAAGGTCGATGGTCACTAGAGCTATGGCCCTTTTCATTGCTTCTCCACAACAGTCAGAGTAATCAACTAGATGTGGAGACACAAATGAAGAGAACAGACTCTAGCTGGAGTTCTCACGATAGCCAGACAGGAAGTACATCCCAGAATGACACCGCTACACAACTCCTCTAATTCTAAGTTACGCTCAGACCCGGGTATAGGGCCCCACTCATGATATGCACAAAGTGTGTGTGTGAAGGGAGAATGCAATGCATACCCAAACCCTCACCTGCAAAACAACCAGAAAAATTCCCAGGCATATATAAACATGTTTTCTACCCTAGGGTTCAGCATACAACAATTTTTTTCACAGAACAAGCAAAACAACTCATATGCAATTATTATAAATATCAAACATAGATAAAGAAATGGGAAAGGAAAACATAAAGAAAAACCACATCAAATTCGCATATCTAATTAAATGGCTTGACTCTCTAAAAGTCCCCAGTGGAGTCGCCATCTGTCGCAACCGGAATCGCGACGGGACGACGATCCAAAAAGAAACGGGTTTTGAAAAGAGATTTGGAGTCGCCACCATAGTTTATTCTGGAAAACTACGGAAAAACCATAAAATGATAAGACACGGTCCTGAAAACCAGATTCTAGGTTCGGGAGTCGGTTACGTGTAGGGAAGGTATTACACCCTACAACGCCTGCCCTAAGGCAGTACCTTTAACTAAATGCACGAATATGATGTGGTTTTCAAAATGTTTAACTATCCCCTAAAATAAAATTCTAAAGAAACAAAATTATTTTTTAGTTTTTTGGGCCCGACAAGGATTGACCTTGCTCCTACGTATTCTCATTCAGAATGAGAAATCAGGGTTACGTAGTTCTTTTAACTGTTTGAGAAGTTTGTTTGGAAATTGTTTGAAAATTTGTTTTGAAATGATTTTGGATTTTTGGGAAGTGAACCTGACAAGGACTAGCCTTGCTCCTACGTATCTCCACTTTTGATGGAGAATCAAGGATCACGTAGTTCTGGCTAGAAATTGTTTGTTGCTTTGAAATTGTTGATGTTTTTAGTTTTTGAAAATTTTATATTTTTTGATATTTTTATAAAATAAACGGAAAAGGTATTTAGCACAAGGACGATGCGTGCGATCACACGTGTGCTAACCTTTAAAATATTTTTTGTAATTTTATTTAAGAAAGAAGAAAAGGTTTTAGCACAAGGACGACGCGAGCGGTCACACGTGTGCTTAACCTTTAAAACGTATTTTTTGTAATTTTATAAGAAGAAGAAAAGGTTTTTAGCACAAGGACGACGCGAGCGGTCACACGTGTGCTTAACCTTTAAAACGTATTTTTTGTAATTTTATAAGGAAGAAGAAAAGGTTTTTAGCACAAGGACGACGCGAGCGGTCACACGTGTTTAAACCTTTAAACGTATTTTTTGTAATTTTTATAAGAAAGAAGAAAAGGTTTTTAGCACAAGGACGACGCGAGCGGTCACACGTGTGCTTAAACCTTTAAACGTATTTTTTGTAATTTTTATAAGAAAGAAGAAAAGGTTTTTAGCACAAGGACGACGCGAGCGGTCACACGTGTGTTTAAACCTTTAAACGTTTTTTTGTAATTTTTATAAGAAAGAAGAAAAGGTTTTAGCACAAGGACGACGCGAGCGGTCACACGTGTGCTTAACCTTTAAACGTTTTTTTGTATTTTTTTGTAAGAAAGAAGAAAAGGTTTTTAGCACAAGGACGACGCGAGCGGTCACACGTGTGCTTAAACCTTTAAACGTATTTTTTTGTAATTTTTTATATATAAATATTTTATTTTTTATGTATTTTAAAATAAATAGATATTTAGAATAAAATAAAAACAATAAAAAACCATAACAACAATAAAAAAACAAATAGAATAAAACAAATGAAGGAACAAAATAAATAAAGAAAAGCAAATAAATAAATAAGCAATAAAAATAAAACAAATGGTGAGGATGCCCACATAAAAAAAAAATAGGATGTCTAAACTAATTTTCCTTCTATAAACAGATGAAGCCTAAGCCCAAACTGAAAGGGGGTGAGGAAGTGAGAATAGGGGGTGCAGGCAAGAAAAAGAATCCTATTTCTTTTGTTATTATTTTTTAAGAACAGGATGGGCCTGAACCCAGGTCAAGAGAACGTATGGGGGTGCGTGGGTGAAAAACGAGGGCTGCGCGAAGGAGAAAGCGTTTTTATTTGTTAGGAACAGAACGGGCCTGAGCCCAAGGCAGGGGATGGACGTGTGGGTGCAAGGGTGAGAGATGGGATGCGCGTAGTAAAGAAAAAAGTCCTTTTTTGTTTCTAAAACTATTTGGATCGGGCCCAAGGTTTTTTTGTTTCAAGCAGAGGCATTAGGGGTTCTGCCACTCTTCTTCCCATTCCAACATTCAGAAAGCAGAGACCTAGAGCCCCTCTCCCGAACGAGGCAGGACCTCCGCCCGTTCGCGCACATGCGCCACCGCCTCCGCCAAAACGGCCGCCGCCGTCCACAAAACCAGGACACCACCAGTGCGCCGATCGCCACCACAGACCCTGCCGGTTGCCACCTCCGAACCAAACCGGCCCCCGCGACGAAGATGGCCACCGCGTCGCTGCCAGAGCCCGTGTCGGCCCCAAGCTCCAATCAGCTCCTTCTCTTCTCCACCTCTTCGCGTGCGAGAGAGAGACTCTCGCCCCTCCGTGCCATGCCGACATCACCCCAGCGAGGCCAATCACCGCGAGCCGCCGCGGCGTCACTCTCCTCCTCCCATTCTTCTTCTTTTTTTTTGGTTGGTTTCAGTATCGTCTGATATTTTAGGCTCTGTGTATTGATTTGGGGTTGATGATGATGGGTGTTGGAGGTTATCACGGGTGCTGGAGATGTTGCTGTTATTGTAGAAGAACATGATGTTGAGGAGAAGTTCAAGGAAGGGGTTAGGTTTGTAATATTATTGTTGAGGCCCGTGTTAATCACGTACTTGCTTGGAGAGGATTCAAAATCCTAATCAGATTAGAAGAAGAAGGTAGTGTGAGGAAGTGTGAATCATGATTGTGTTAGAAAACGTGGTGGAGGCAGAGGTTAGGAAAATGAGTGAATGAGGATGAAGGTTGGGGGATGGTAGGTTTCTGTGATATAAGGAAATTCTGAGGAGGTGAATGCTTTGAGTGTATTGGCATGAAGCTGTGACTCGGTCTGTTTATTCCGCTTGCTAACAGTGCTATTTGCTAACAGTGCTATTTCCGTTTACTTTTTATTACATGTTTTCTGGATGCTAGAGTATATGCTTTTTTTTTATAAATACTCGATGAGTCTCGCAGGTATCGAAATCACATTTAGAATGCAGTTTGATCCAAAGACAAATGCCACAAAGAAAACCAACATGACTATGAACATTTAATCAAACATCACGCGCATAAAGGAGGCACATACAAGAGCAAAACCAAAGAGTCTAGGCATAGGAAGACTTACCTTTGCCGCTTCCAAGAAAATGTTTTCTTTTGGTTTTAGTCTTCCTTCTCCCCTCCAGTAATGTTCTCCTTCTTAGTTGTCTCCGGAGCTAGTGGCTGGGATATGGTCTGTGATGGTGAGATGTTAGAGATCCTGGGAGTCTCAAAGTTGTATTTGGCTGTGGTCCTCTGGAGCCCGATAGGTGGAAGGCAACCACAGATGAATTCTTCACAGCTTTAAGAAACTTCTCCTTTGGGTTCGGTTTTTCTTCCCTCTTTGCTCTCTTCCCTTTTTCTAGTTCCGCCCCTGGGTACCAAAGCTCACAATGAGATCAAGGCAAAGGTCGTTCCCCCCTTTTTCTCTCACCCGAGGTCTTCCCTTTGAATGAACGCGATTCCCCCATTTTGAAAACTACCAAGCTCTTTTTCTGCTGCACTGCTTCTGGGAGCTCTGGCCTGACCTGAGATCTTCCTTTGTCTTTTTTCTTTCTTCGTGTCTCCATTTTGCAGATGGCAGATACTCTTTCAAAAATCTTTCCCTTCCATGTATGGCTGCTGCTGCTTAAGAAATTTCGGCAAGAAAAAACAAATACCTTTTTCAAGCTACCACCGTGTAAACATATTTTAAGCATTCTCTATGCTTGATCAGTGTAACAGATGCCTTCAGGAGCAGGGAACTTAGTTGACTTCTTTTTTCTTGTGTCAGCAGTTCAAATATTTATAAAAAGAGTAACATTTTCTTGAAAAAATAAAATAAAATAAAATAAAATAAAAAATAAAACAACTTTAAAAGGGAAACCGCAAAATATAAAAATGAGTAAACCTAAAAAGAGAAAATAAAATGAAATAACGTAAAGCAAAAGTGGAATAACATAAAATAAAGATGAAACAAAGAAATAAGAAGTAATAAGATAAAATAAAACAAAAAAATAAATAAAATGAAGTAAAAATAAAAATAAAATAAAATATAAACAGGAAGGGAAATAAATAAAAACGAAACAAAGCAAAAATCAGGAATAAAAATAATAAAAAAAAAAAAAAAAAAAGGAAAACGGAATAAAATCATTTTTAGACTTCGTATTATCTTGGCCCGTTTATTTTATTTTATTATCTCTTGTTAACTCTAGATATTTTTTAACTATCCGGACGAAATTGGGTATTAACATAGACATAATGTATGTAAATTCCACATAGACTAATAACCAAAGATAATATCATGTGGAAATCAATAGCAAAAGATTGACTTCATTTACCTAATCAATTTATAATTCATTTCAATAAACAGTCAAACATATATATACGCATCGTAATGCCAAAGTAATTAATTTCAACTTGTTCATTCGATACACATACTAGAAACTAGATGAGCTCACTCCCCAAAGCCCCAAAATCATTGCTCTGATACCATTAATGTAACATCCCATAATCTCACACTTGATAATTCATAGTTGATATGTATATATGTTTTAAACTTAGATTTCAACTACAAACTCATAAATATAACTCGAATTCTTCTAATTTATTCTTCTATCTCTTTCTTCATTGGCACTGAATCAGACGACATTCCTTCATCTGCTCCCGTATAACGAATTATACGATCATCGCACATACACAAACACAAACAAGTCGGGTGAGCTAACATGCAACAAATCATTTATAAAACATGCATAATTACTTTGATATACTCAACAAACATCATATAATAATTATGTCAGACAACCTCATACCATCATACCACAATCGCACCATAGACACTCATCCCATCATACCACAATCCGTAATAGACACTCATCCCACAATACACAATAGACACTCATTCCACAATACCCAATAGACACTCATTCCACAATACCCAATAGACACTCATTCAACAATACCCAATAGACACTCATTCCACAATACCCAATAGACACTCATTCCATAATACCTAATAGACACTCATTCCACAATACCCAATAGACACTCATTCCACAATACCCAATAGACACTCATTCGGATAATACGTTGATGGGCGGTCATGGGAGGTTATGCACTTGTGATGACTTCTACTTCTTCTTACAAATAATACACTTCCAAAATACTCCATACCATCCACAAGGTTAGTCCTCAACACTATGTCCAAAATCGACACATAGACCAGGACCTCCTGCCCCTCTCACCACATAATTCACCCTTCTCTACTTGAGATTGGATGATTATTAGAGTATCAGGATAACCTCCAACAACAGGACCCTCAACGTCAACATATACACTAATACCATATCATTACAGAATCTCTCCACGAGACTCATATCATGCTCATATTCCTCAACTCATATTATACCATTACAAAATCTCCCCATAATACTCATATCATGTTCATATGCATAAATTCAAATCCAATATAATAAAATACAATCATCACAAAAATCACACAAAATGAATACATCACAAAATAAATTAACAATAATAAAATATCACTATAAATGGTCACCGGAGAAGAATCAAATGTTTGACGAATCAAACTCACCATAAATGCTAGTACATATGACTAGTCACAACTTACTGGATTTGACCAGGGCTGCTCTATGATCAGGGATGTACCAACTCCGATTTTTAAGATTCCTCTATCCTACCATCACAAATATAACCTTAATATAAACGTTTTGGGGAACTAAGAAGTTGAATTTGGCATAGCCGGTTAGACATCTTCTTATCCTTCCAGAAAGATGAATCCATCACATATTTTATATCAATTGAGTATATTGCATAATAGTTTAACAATGCTTAATCTGTTAATAGGATTTAAGTTAAAAACCTATCTAGTAGACTTACAAGAAAGAGAGGTGTGTCACCATGGACAACTTAAGTACCAAGTCTTTCCTTAGCCAAAGTGTTCCTCAACTAGTTTTTAACAAATTTCTTATTTACAGATTCAAAACAACAACATATAATATTAACACAGAAATTCAATACAACAAACACCTATGTTTTTCATTAACAATATTCACACAGAATTTCAAGACATGAATAGTAATAAAACAATACTAAATCATAATATAAAAGCTTAGAAAGGTTAGCTCTCCTACCTCTATTCCAGACTTGGTTTCTTGATCAGAGGTTGTTCCCGGAAAACTTCCAGAATCTCCACACTAAAATCCTTCTTACTCTAAATTCTTCCTAATCTTATGATTTCTCTCTACTTCTTGGTGCAAAATCCCCCCTGCTTGGTATTTATACGCCAAGATTCTAGTACTATTTGTTTTTTTTATTATATATATATATATATATATATATATATATATATATTTTATCATTTCAATCACCGAAAGATGTTTTGGTGTTTTGCTATTTCAATCACCGAAATTTTCTTTATCCATTTTTTTCTTTTTTTTCTAAACAAAAATATATCATTTAAGCTACCAAAATTTCTTATTTAGCTTTCCACATTTTATTTTTATATAAACTTATTAATTATATTTTCCATTCATAAAGAAAAATTTATTACTACTAGTAATAAAATTGTTACTATTAAGGTAAATATTTTTCATAGGTCTTAAAAAAAATATCCATGAATACAATATAAATACATAAATACATTAATGATAAAATTAAATTTTTTTATAAATAAATTAAACGGTTATTAATTCCATAAAAACATACACATATAACATGAGGCAAGGAGTAGTCTTTGAAAATAAAATTAAGAGAAAGAAGATGAAGGTATCTTTGGTTTGACTCATTCTAATCATAGTTTTCAAACTTTGTAAACTTACCTATCCTACAGTAAAATCCCAAAAATAACTGACATAAAAGGCTTTTGTTGTGTTAATGCCCCTTTATCTATGATCAATAAACACACATTTCCTCTAATATAATACCTAGAATGCAATAATTTCCCTTAACCACTCCTCTAAACATCCTCTAAACAATGAACAAGTCTCCCTATAAAATCTTTTCCTTCTCATTTTCAACCTCTTCTCTACTAGATCGTTCATTTAATGATTCACTTGTGATGTCTTACAATTCTTTTTAGATAACGTAGTCTCCTTAGTGCACAATTTTGAATTTATGTATCCTTTTTCACAAATACTTCAAACATTTCACCTCACTATAACTTTACTTTTTTTTAGTTTAAGTTGACACTGTAAATGATATTTTTGAAATTGAGTATTTGAACTTCTAGAAGGAAAACCTCCCTCATTCTTATTCCTTTCCTTCCAACTTGAAGAATTAAAATTAAAAGAATTCTTCTTCATATCCTTTCTTTTAAGTTGTTGCCCAACCTTAATCACTAAATTTACCACTTCCTCCATCTCCAAACAATGGTTAACTATATCTTATCTATAATGTTAGCATTCAAATATTACATAAAACAAGCCATAGTTATATATCTTTCTTTGTTTACTTTGGCTCTAAATCATGAACACATTCATCTCATTAAAATACTCATAGACACTTTTTCCTCATTGGGTGATGCTTCTCAACTTATCTCACACGTCACTATGTGAAGGAATAAAATGTCTCGTCATAACCTTTCTCATCTACACCCAAGTATCCACCTTAGGTTATTCATACCTTATTATATCCCTTTGAACTTAAACCACTAAATAAAAGCATAATCACAAAATGTCATTACAATCACCTTCACTTTTTTTTCCAACGAACAAATATTTGTTTAATATTTTTCTCTCATTCTTCATCTTAATTACTTTTATTATTATTAACTTGATTATTTAGTTGTTCAATTCTTTCAAAGGTTCTTCATTGCTTTTGTCTAGTGATCCTTTGTATTTGTGAGGTCATAACATCAATTAGTAGATTTTGAACTCCATTAAGTTGAGAACTATCGTCACCACTTACTTTTTTCATACTTCAAATTAAATTGTCAAAGAAAATGATGGATCTTACACTTTATGGATTGTTCACTCATGTTTACATTCAAATTGGATTTTTTTTACAGTGAAACACTCTTGTCTTTTTACACTCATTCCCTACTTAAGTTTCTTACAAGAACCAAATAATTTATAACGAAGAACTATTTTTAAAGCTGACAAAGAAAAAAATTTAAAATAGAATATAGCACCAACAAAAAGAGAAGAGTAAGAAAAGTTTAACTACCAACAAATAAGCAAGACAAACATAACACAGAACAAAGAAAAAAAAATCTATTAGAAAAGACATTTGATACCTAGGAAAACAAAAATACAATTCAAAATCTACGAAAGAAAACAAAACGCGTATCTAAATGAAATAAAACATAATATACACGAAATTATAAGAATATATATATATATATATATATATATATATATATATATATATATGAAAATTAGAGGATGGTGTTATTAATGATGAAGTCTAAATTTTTGTAAAATTGGAAAATAGAAATTTTGTCCGACAAAATTGCAATTAAATGAAAAAAAAAAACATAAAAATACATTATAAACAACAAGTTTGATAAGCCTGGATATTTGTTACAAAAAATTAGGAAATTCTTAATAAAATGAAATGGTTTAAAGAAAAGCCTTAGTAGAGGAGTTTTCTAACTTTGAATAATAGCCCAAAACTTGAACGTGGATAGTATTATTTCATTTTTCCATTCAGCCAAATTATATGTTATAAAAGAAACTTGAACATACTTACGTGTTATTATAATTATCCACAACTAAAAAATATAAATTTCATTACAAAAATACTTTTAAAATTTCATATTTTTTCTTAAATTTATATTATTTATAGTTTCTTTGTTCAATTTTAATTGAGATATCATTAATACCAGGACTAAAATTGAAACTTTTTTTTAAAATTTTTTTATGATATATTTGATGTGATGTGTAACATCCAAAAATACAGTGTAAAACCATATGATAGAAAGATCACATATAATAATATTACAGCTCAGTTTTTACAAAAGATAGGATGTACGGTTATGGCCGAACGGCCTTACAAAAATAGCAGAGAGTTAAAATTGTACAAATGACTACGAATATAGAACGAACGACTTATAATCCTTCCTATGTTGAACGGTCAAATCAAAACATAAAGTAAACGAATGATCGAACGCTCCTACAAAAGAGTAGGCCAATAACTGACCGAGCGTCCTAAGTTTCGACCTTCACGTATGTCTCTTCCAATGCTTCTTTCAGCAATATCTTCTCCTTCTGCTCTCACTCACAGGGTGATCATCGCAATGACAAGGACGAACGAACGGGAATACATGACATGACAGGAAATAGGGTAAGCTTATGTAATTTAATTCAAACATCAACATATATTTCACACAAGTCTAATAAAAACCATCATGTACAAAAATCATACTTTTCCCAACCATAATCATATAACAATGCATGCAAAGACTGTTCTTTTACTTTGACTGTCTGGACTGTATGAATTCTGTGTAGCTACGACGTTCGTGCACTCGTGGAAAGGTAATCTGGAAAACCATCAGAATTACCATAGCTGGAAACCCAAGCTGCCACACGAGGTTAGCCCTTCATTCCTCACTATAGCCGGAAACCCAAGTCTACACATGAGTTTAGTCCGATAGCTGGAACCCCAAGCTATACACAACTAGGCCTCCTGCTATTCTCACCACATGCGCCACCATTCTCTACTTGAGACTCGGTGACCATTAGAATGTCAGGATGAACGATAGCTTAGTCTGACCACATTCATACTTTACCATTCCAATATCAAATCATGAGATATTCCTCCCCGAAACACTCTTTCATATCCAAAGTTATTTCATCCATATCATATTCCATCATCTTTCATTATTAAAACCTCAACTGAACCAATTTGAATAAAGATCCCGTAGGATACCAAATACCGAACGTTAGTTTTTAATCCAGAACAAGATCGAACACTTGAAGTGAGACCGAGATGTCTCCAACTCAAAACAGATCAAATCGAGAGAGTTGCTCACTTGTTGTGAAAGGAACCGAATACAATAGTACTTCTCAGAGACCAATAGAATCGAACGTTATTTTTCAAGTGAGCCAATTTAATGAACTGACTCTTGAGATTTCAAACCGAACACCGTAAATCCTAGGCCGAGTACTAAGACTCTAGGCTGAAACCAATTAAGACAGATACTGTAGGACATCAAATAATAGCACTTGACGGAATCATATGAAGAAACTGAACACCAATAAATACTTAGCTTCTTAATGAGTTAAACATCAAGGAAACCGAATGCCAGTCGAAGACTGGGCACTGTAAAGAGCGAACGCTGTTGAGTTTGGACGAACGCTCTTATTATAAAGATAGATTACGGAAATGAGAACTAGCGCCTGGTGCAAGACCGAGCACTTACTTAGTACAAGCGCTTGGTGTAAGACCGAGCACTACTTAACTTATAGAATAAAGGCTTCATAAATATAAGATATCATTTAACTAATGTTCAAGAACGAACGAAATATACAAATACATATAGATATACTAAAGTTTATAATCAAATACCAAGGAATGAATATCCTTGGTTGAATGCTTAAGTACAAATATTACAAAACGAAACGAAGACGCTAGTCTTCAACTAAAATTCTCTCCAAATGAAAGAATCCAATTCCAACCGAGTACACAAGAAAACCGAACACTATATCGAACGAGCGCTGGTCTAATACCAAACACTTATTAAGAACGAACGCTACTGAGAAATAACATTGTATAATTGAATGGTCAATACTGACTCTCGACGACATGGTCTAATACCAAACACTTATTAAGAACGAATGCTACTGAGAACGAACGCTTGTATGATTGAATGGTCAATACTGACTCTCGACAACATGGTCTAATACCAAACACTTATTAAGAACAAACGTTACTGAGAACGAACGTTGGTATAATTGAATGATCAATACTGACTCTCGACAACATCCCTACCCATTTCATGGCTTTCATTAATCATCAATACTTTTAAACGACATACCATATTTCATCATCAACCAAATCATCAAACACAATATCATTCCAGTTCCTCATACAGTTAACAATGCAGTAACAACCATTTTTCATATTCATTCAAAAATCAACGAACATGCATCCATAAAAAGCAAGAATCTAAATCAAATTATATAAGCTTCCCTTACCTCTTACCGTGACCGAACGCTCACAGATATGGTTACTGGTTCACCTCTACCAATCCTTCTACCCTCAACGCTCAACAACTTCCGAAACTAAATCAAGTAAAGATCAAAACATTATCAGAATCACTCTTTTTAGAAGAGTGATCAACACATGAAACCATAACTTGGGTTGCATGTCCAGGAAACCACACGGTTGAGGGAGAGATGAACTTACCAGCTCGGAATCAAAAACTGATCGGTTCAAACGAACTCCCTCGATGCCGGGAATGCTCAAGTGTGTTCTGTTTGATGATCGGAGGAAGAAAAGAGTAAGATTTCGTAGAGAGAAGATGAAGAAATCTTAGAGAGAAGGAGGAGAAGAATGGAGTTTCAGAAGGTTGAAGAAGATGGTTGCATGCAGAGAGTGGCGTGAATTTTTGAAAAATTAGAGTTTTACTCCTACCGTCAAAACCGAACGGCCACTCCACTGCTCACACCGGTCTTTCACTTTTTGTCTTCCAGCTCTCCTTCCTCGACACTTGTCTTCCACTCAGCTGGGGTTTTGGGTGAATTTTTAATGGGTCTGACATAATGAATAATAATAAGTAAATTACGAGGGATATGCGAATTTAAAATATCAAAATTGGTAATGATCTCCAACATAATTTAAACTAAAAGTAAAATAAATACATAAAATAAATACTAAGGGAAGTTTACATGAAATAAAAATATATTTTTATGTGGAAATTAATTTTTTTTCTTTTTCTTTTCCTAATTAAAAAATATTTACATAAATTAATAAAAAACTAAATATTAATAAAACTATAAAATATGTTAAACTAACAAAATATTATGTTGGGAATAACTATTAATTGGTAATTTTTATTTCCAATTTTACAATAACTATTAATTATGATATTTAATAAATAAAAAGAATTATTATTTCCAACATAAAAATATCATATACATTTAATTGCTAATTTTAAAAAATGTATTTATTGAATACATTATTTAATCATAGGAATAAGTATAGAAATTGAAATTAGATGCATTATTATTTATACTAAAATTTAAAAATATATAAGTACATAAATACAGAAATACATTAATAATAAAGTTAAAAACTATAAATAAATTATACGGCTATTAGTTCCATAAAAACATACACATATCTATATAAGGCAATGAATAGTGTTTGAAAATAAAATTAAGAGAAAGAAGATGAAAAATCAACCTCTACAAGAAATGATATAGATGATGGAACTAGAGTTTACTAATCAAGGAGATAGGTGCTTTGAGGCAATAAAATGTCAAGTTAAAGAGGAAGGTGGAAAGAGGTGAGAAGGGGAAAGAAAAGGAGAACCCATAAAATATTGCTTTTGTGCAAAAGTCTGCAACTTATCCTCGGAATTCACTAGAAACTAAGGAAGGAAGTGGTAACAATGAAACTAAGACTTGAGGTACAACGAGTACCTCGTTTGTGGTGGGAGAAAGTCGATGTCATCCCTTTATAGATGACATCATAGAGGTTCTCATCTCTACTAACCAGAAGTTTCTCAACATAGACCAATATGATGTCAATACAAACTCAGATGAGCACATTAACGTTTATGTCACTCAAGTCAATTTGTATACAACCAAGGACGCAATCATGTATAAGGTCTTCCCCATAACTTTAAAAGGAGCAGTTTTGAATTAGTTTACTTGCCTATTCCTTTTCTCCATAGATTATTTTAGCACTTTAGCAATGTGTTTTGGAACAAAGTTCATAACTAGTTGGCCCTACCACCTCACTTCTTTGGTGTTTGTTAACATAAAACAGGAAAAGGGAGAGTCTTTACATACATTTATGGAGTGGTCTAGGAAGGTGCCCTATTGTACTATGGGAATCAAGCAAAGAATACTAGAAGCCCAAATTGGAAGCATTTTTATCAAACATTTGAATTCTTCCACTCGTTGAATGTTGCAAAGCCTTTATTGATTTTTTACGCTACCTCTCGTGTCAAGTTCATTGTCTCATATCGGAGCAGCTTCGTTTAAACACCTATTCAAAAATCAAATAGCTTATTTATTATGAGTAGTTTACTCAACCTACAATTTTGTATTGTTTTTATCACTCATTTACTCCACCGTTCATGGTAAAATGAAAGGCATGTCGACTTCCGTTTTCTTATTTATCTATTATAAAAGAAAGGATTTTGATTCTAATGAATCAACAATTCACTTTAAAAGATAAAATAAGTAATTTCATGAGAAAATAAATCTTTAAGAGTATTATAAATGTATCAAACAAAGTTGGTAACATCTCAACCACCTTGCACAAGATGTATAGCATATTCATACAAGAGCGACATCATGTTGGCCATAATGATATCATATCGGTTAGTTCGTTAGCAATGGCGAATTTTGATTAAGTAAAGTCAATGGTAAAAGCATATTAGTGAAGTATTAGACAAAGTTAATTAAGATAATTAGCCACATGGATCAGGCCAGTGTAGGTAAAAGCCCACAAGCATGATATAAATAGTAAGGGTGTTGCTCCCTCCACCACCACACCCTGCTTCTTATACCTCCCCAAATTCTTTTAATTCCAATTTTATCCTTAGGTTAAAGCTTTTTTACTTTTACCATTTAGGATTTTTTAATTAATTTGAAAACCCTACTTCTATTATTTACTCACTACAGAGCTGCACCACCATCTCTCACGGATTCCTCTCTTCCTCATTTCCCTTTCCCATGTCCGTTTCACTTCCTCTCATCTCTTCTTCCTTTTCTTTCTTTTTTCTTCATTTGTCTCTTCTCCCTTTTCGTTTCATTGCTTCCATTATAGTTGATCCCTAGTGTTGAGGAGCATCGAGGAGTGTGGATCTAGATTTCGTTCGGGTTGTTTTAGCCTCCATCCAAGTTGGTTTTCTTCACTGGTTTTCTTCACCATTGTTTGATTGTTTAATTTAAGGTGTATTAATGTTTTTTTGCTTCAGATTTGTGTTGTTTTGTCGCTGCTTCTGGTTCTATTGTTAGTTGCCTGAACAGAGCCCGCGAAGGCCAAAACGGATATTGGATATCCGTTTGGCCTTCAACGGATGTCCAACATTCGTCAATGGAGAAAAATTGAAAGATTCTGGTGCCCCATGTTCTTGACGAGAAGCAGGTATAAGAATGGAGAGTGTGGAGACTATCAGTAGTTGTGATGGGAAGCTAAAGAAATAATTGAGTTTCGTGAATCATGCAATTTGGTGGAGTGAATGATTACCAATTTTAGAATAGGCCAAATTCAGTTGGCGAAAAGAGCAAATTCATTCTGTGAAAAGGTTTCGATTAAGGATAATGAGATTCACAGGGGATAAGAATTGGTATTGATGGTGATGAAGTCCAGATTAAAGAATATCATAGGTGCGGTAATGATGGGAGAAAAATAACAAAATAAAACAAAACACATAAAATTACTAAAACAAAATGAAATAAAGTGAATAGAACATAAAATGAAATAAAATAAATCAAACACGATAAAATTAAAAGAGAACAAAATAAAATAAAACCAAATCAAAATAAAATCAATTTAAAGCAAATCAAATAAAATTAAACCAAATTAAAGCAATGAAATGAAAATGGGGAAGAGACAAATGAAGGAAAAAGAAAGGAAAGGAAGAAGAGATGAGAGGAAATGAAACGTAAATGAGGGAGTGAAACGTAAATGAGGGAGTGAAACGTAAATGAGGAAGTGAAATGGGAAAGAGAGGAATCAATGAGATATGGGGTGCAAAACTGAGTAGTGAGTAAACCGCAGAAGTAAGGTTTTCAAATTTATTAAAAAATCTTAAATGGTAAAAGTAAAAAAGTTTTAACCTAAGAATAAAATTGGAATTAAAAGAATTTGGGGATGTGTAAGAAGCAGGGTGTGGTGGTGGAGGGAGCACCACCCAAATAGTAAAGTACACAAGGTAAATTAATTATGTTTATATGATTACAATGTTTATTACTATTTGACACTCTTGACTGACTTGAGTATCTTCTATAGGGACACATCCTTTCAGTTTTGAGGAGACAAAGACCTACAATTCTCGGCTTGAGAGTAGGAGGTTGAAGTTGTAGCGCAAGGAAGGAGTTGTTAACAAAGATTTTTATAGGGTATATTTGCTCTTGCAAGAACAATTTATATTTGATTGATTTGTGGTTTTATTTAAATGATTTATACTTTGTTACAATACTTATTGTGATTAATTAAATTTGTATGAATACATAATACATAATATGCAAACAATTCTTTGAGTTGTGTATTAAGTATTGACACATATACTTTAACAAAGATCTCATTGTTTCATTGATTATATAAGTTACATAGACAAATATATTAGACAAATATATTAGGTTGAGAGAAGTAGACAAGTGAATTTTTATGAATTGTAACATGTGTAAATGTACATACCTAATTATAACAAACTTATTATAATTTTATTATTTATGAGTTTGCATGTAGAGATTAGATAAGATGTTAATATATGATATAATGAACTTAATATAAGTCTTCTAAAAAATATTAATTAATATTTTGTTATTTGAATGTCTTTCTGTAAAAATCTATGATTATTGTATGTTAGATTTTAAATTAAATTAAATTATTGTGACTTATTAATTAAAATATATCTTTATATATATATATATATATATGTGTGTGTGTGTGTGTGTGTGTGTGTGTGTGTGTGTGTGTGTGTGTGTGTGTGTGTGTGTGTGTGTGTGTGTGTGTGTGTGTGTGTGTGTGTGTGTGTGTGTATGGGGTTTGCTAAAGTGCATACGCCTGTTTTAGTTGGTACATTTTAGCAATGTGTACCGGGTTTTAGTAGACAAAAATATCATTATATATCATGGACTCTAAGTTTTAAGGTTAAGGGTATTTTAATAATTTTCATTCTCAAAACAAAAAAAAAAAAGAAATCCCCCAAACCCTTACTCACCTCTCTCATTCCTCTCAACCATTTCTCTTTCATCTCTCTCACTCCAACCTTGTCTATGTCATCCCTACTGTAGCCCCAATTGAAAAAATCAGAAACACTTGTCGTTAAACAATTTGCCTTTGTAAAGAGTTAAGTCATTGACATATTCACCATTAGGCAAAGGTTCATTCAAGATCTCTTCAATTTCACCATCTTCACTAACCTCTCTAATTTCATCATCTGCATATGTTGAATCATCATCTCTAAAAAAAACCCTTCAGGCCAATTACCAATTCCTTCGGATGTCATTATGCTTCTGAAAATTAGATAAAATTATATACGACAAAAATTATAAAATGAAAACTCATTATAAAATCATTTTTTGTAAGAAATTGTTTAACGAGTGTTTCTGATTTTTTTTCCAAGCCAATTACCAATTCCTTTGATGTCATTATGCTTGTGAAAATTATATAAAATTAGATAAGACAAAAATTATAAAATGAAAACTCATTATAAAATCATTTTTTTGTAAGAAATGGTTTAACAGCGAGTATTTGTGATTTTTTCCAGGTCAATTACCAATTCTTTTATGTTTGTGAAAATTGGATAAAATTAGATAAAACAAAAATTATAAAATGAAAACTCATTATAAAATCATTTTTTGTAACATTGTTTAACAGCCAGTGTTTCTGATTTTTTTTTCAGTTGGGGCTACCTTAGGATGAAAGAGAAATGGTTGAGAGGAATGAGGGAGGTGAGCAAGGGTTTGTGGGGTTTCTTTTTTTTTTTTTAGTTTTGAGAATGAAAATTATTAAAATACCATACGCTTAACCTTAAAACTTAGAATCCATGATATAAGAGTATTTTTGTCTACTAAAACTCGATACACATTATTAAAATGTATCAGCTGGGCATACGCGCGTTAGCAAACCCCACCTGTTTTTCAGTTGGTACATTTTAGCAATGTGTACCGGATTTTAGTAGACAAAAATACCCTTATATATCATGAATTCTAAGTTTTAAGGTTAAGCGTATTTTAATAATTTTCATTCTCAAAACTTAAAAAAAAAAGAAAAAGAAACTCCCTAAACCCTTACTCACCTCTCTCATTTCTCTCAATCCTTTCTCTCTCATCTCTCTCATCTCTCTCACTCCAACCTTTTCTCTGTCATTCCTACTATAGCTCCAATTGAAAAAATCAGAAACATTTATCTTTAAACAATTTGCCTTTATAAAGAGTTGAGTCATTGACATATTCACCGTCAGGCAAAGTTCATTCAAGATCTCTTCAATTTCACCATCTTCACTAACCTCTCTAATTTCATCATCTGCATATGTTGAATCAACATCTCTAAAAAAAACCCTCCAGGCCAATTACCAACTCTTTTGGATGTCATTATGCTTGTGAAAATTAGATAAAATTAGATAAAGACAAAAATTATAAAATAAAAACTCATTATAAAATCATTTTTTGTAAGAAATTGTTTAACAGTGAGTATTTCTGATTTTTTCCAGGTGAATTACCAATTCCTTTATGCTTGTGAAAATTGAATAAAATTATATAAGACAAAAATTATAAGATGAAAACTCATTATAAAATCCGGTACACATTGCTAAAATGTACTGCGTACGCGCGTTAGCAAACCCATATATATATATATATATACATATATATGTATACATATACATATATATGTATGTATATGTATACATATACATACATACATATGTATGTATAGATATACATATATATGTATGTATATGTATACATATATATGTATGTATATGTATACATACATATGTATGTATGTATATGTATACATATATATGTATACATATATATGTATGTATATGTATACATATATATGTATGTATATGTATACATATACATATATGTATACATATATATGTATATGTATATATATATATATATATGTATACATATATATGTAAAGTTAGGTATCTTCATAATCCCTTTAATAAGTGTGTGTAAATGAGTAAGGTGTAAGGAACATTGAGATTTGAACTCATGCACACGATGGGCATCAATATTTTTCTTCCACTTACCATGCTTTAAATGCACGCCCATATCTTATGGCTTATTATAGGTATAAATATAACACACAGTTGCATTAATTTATTTGGGAACCTTTTAAGTACTTCATTCAAACTTTGACTACATTCAGTCTAAATCGGTTACACTACCAAACAAGAAACAATCACAATTGGCCCCATTCCCATTCATAGTTAACCAATTTATGATGAGGCTGTTAACATTCTAGTGTGTATATATATATATATATATATATATATATATATATATATATATATATATATATATATATATATATATATGTATATAGATATATATGTATATATATATGTGTGTTTACTTACATTTTCAATAAATAGTTTTCCTATAACATATAAAAAGGAAATCAATTTAAAATAGCATTTTGATTTTGTTCCAAAGAAAAACATGAATTAGAATAAATCTAAAGGTAACAGGTATGAAGTAGTGGGTTGGAAATAACGTTTGGTTGTTTCACTTTATAATATAAAATTAGCTCATCTTTTCCTTTATTTAAATCTGCTTAATGTAGTTAAAATGACATACCCACAAAATTGTTGTGATAGAAAAGATGGATTTAAAATTTCTTTAATAGACATGAGCGTTCAAATAAATAAAAAAACTCCCCACGGAGGGTTTTCAAACAAAATTTGCCCATTTCTCAAAAGTACTACTTTGTTGGAATTTAATATATTGTAAGGATTAATTAAGTTTATCTCAATTGCCAAATCATATGCTTTTAATTATTTTTAATAAATTATATCACATATTTTTAAGATTGATAGCTATTTTAGATGATATTGATTTTTTTGTTAAGATACTTGTTTCACTGTGTATACTATTGTTTAAGATTTGATATTAAAAATAATTTATATATATATATATATATATATATATATATATATTTGAGTTAAATATGTTTTTAATCCCTAAATTATTAAGCGAATTTATTTTTAGTCCATCTTTCAAAGTAAGATACATTTTAGTTATCTTCCTTAAGGAAACCTTAATTTTTTGTCCTCCAAAACTAACAGCGTTAAAAACAGTTGATGTGGCTAACAGTAGTGTACCACGTCATTTTTTTTATACTGAGTCAACATCTCCTTCTTTGCATCTTCACGCTCAACTTCTCCCATCTATGCATACCAACCTTCTTTTCCATGCTGGTAAATTGGTCTATTTGGGGGTGGGGGAAGAGGCCGAGGTCGAGGACAAGCCTTCTTCCATGCTTCCGTGAGTTCTTTCTCACTTTTCACAGGAGGTGGTTGAAACCTATTTAGAGGAAGATGAGTTTCAGGTCCAACCAAATCCGACAACTCCTTCTCACTACACAAGGAAGTGCGATCCAGAGTATTCATAAACATAGACCGCAAAGGAATTAGTAAGTTTCATTCAAACCTACAAAAAGAAATAAAAAGAGAAAGTCTGCAAAAACTTGCATTCAAGCCTGCAAAAAGAAATAAAAAGAGAAAGTTACAGGCGCCAACTGTAAGGACCTGTAATTATATATATAAATATAGAGGCATATATTAAATAAGAAAGAAAAGAAATTAAATTAAGGGGGAGGCTTTTTCTTTATTTTATTAACATATAAACCAGATCAACTTTACCAAACTCTGCACATTTTCTTCAAAGCCATATCCTCTCTCTAAAACTTCAGCCCTAACTTTCTCTACCTTCTTTCTACCAAATCTTGAAATTGAACCGGTGTATTGTCATTTAGGTGGTGATTCTGTGTTACCGGAGTCGAGAGCTTCGACTTGAACCGATCGGTTTCGCGTTCTATAGCGGGTAAGTGGTTTTGCCCTTTTCCTCCACTGTTCTTGAAATTAGGACATGCGATTTTGCTCTTACATGTGCCTTGTGTATTCTTCTTTTCATTCCTTGCCCTATTCTAGCTCTAAGAGTTGTTGGTTGTCACCAATGCGGTGATCTGTAGGTCCTGTTTGGTTCTCCGCTGTGTGGGGTCTTGTTTAAAGTATTCTAACAAGTTGTACTGCTCAACTTCCAAGTAAGGGGAGCCAGTGCCTTGTTAAAAATTTGTTGTATGATATGTATGTATGTTAAATTCGGAGCTGGTATGTTGTTGATATAAAAACTGTGTTATTATTGATAGTTGGAAGAATTGAGGAATTGATGTATAAATTAGAGATTTAAAGTGATGGGTGTTAGCATGTCAAATTTTGGATTAGTGAGTTTAAAAAGGAAATTCTACAGTTTGGTAAAGGTCTTGGGGTCTATTATGTTTGGTTTAAATCCTAAAATAGTTATAATATGAAGTTGAAATTGAGAAGTAACACTTGAGTGCATTCTATACCATTTTAGAGTTAAATTGGAGGGGTTTTGAGAGGTGAATTTTAGAGGGAATGATGGTTTAATAACAGTGGCAGTTTAGGGACTATTTTTGAGTTATCTTAGACTTGTTGCAACTCTTAAAACAATAAAATTTAATCTATATTGGAGTAGAGGCCTTGTGAGGGTTTATGTGCACGGTTTTAGTAAAAAAGAGGACGTGGAGTAGTGAAATGGTGAGGTAAGATGTCTGAATTGTTTTGGAGGGTTGGGAATATGTTATCACACCTATTAGGACTTGTCTAGATGACTAAATCGATAAAATCTGTTCTAAAATGAAAAATGGCTTCATAGGTTGAGTTTTTAGCCCATTTTAGGGGTTCTAAGGGGTGAAAATGAGAAGTAGGACTATTGGAAGTATTCTGTGATTTTGGAGAGTCCTAGCAAGTGCAATTGGACTTGTTGATGTAGGTTGCAAACTGGTTTGAGGGTTTTAAAGGATAGAAATGAAATTGGGTAACTTGTAGAAGTGAATTTGGATTTTTAAAGTGTCAAAAGTGGTTTGATACACCTAGTCTTGGATATACTGATCAAATGGATGTTTGTTTTAACTTATAAACGTGTTTCCCATCAATACCAATGTGTAAAGAATCCCCTTTAGTCATTAAAACAGGTTCCAAGTGCATCAAAAGTCAAATTTCATGGTTGTTGTCAACTGGTATGGGGCTGGACGCCCTCTGGTTTAGCCTTGGCGCCCCTGGATGCGTGGCGGTTCGCGCTGGGCGCCTCTGAGCGCCCCTGGGCGTACCAGCATGCTGTTGTTTTTGTTTTTGATAGTTTTTGGGGTTTCGGATGTCCGTTTTGGACGTTCATTAGGTTGTTTTGGGGGTTTTGGACCCTTCTGGAGCTGTTAGTGGAGGTTTCAGATTGTTTTCTTTACCTAAATATGAGTATTCTTATGCCATGGATGTTTGATGTTGTTTGAGTGTCAGGGTGTATGTATGTCCATATATTTGAATTGTGTGGCTTGAAATAATATGACTGCAAATTGAAAGGATGAAATTTAGTGTGAACTGGACATCTCAGGGTAAGATGATTGAAAGTGATGTATGGGGTGTTATTGTTGTTCTGTATAACTGTATGGAGCTTTGAACTGGTATGTATATCCCTACACTCAAAGCACTGTTCATGCTCAAATAGAGAAGAACAGTGTGAATGGTGAGAGTAGAGGGAGGTCCTCGTCTATAGTCTTAGAGTTTAGACATAGACAGATGGGGGGATTTACCTTGCATAGTGTTGGGGAGGGCCAGCTGAACTATGCAAGTGCAAAGACGACCAATAATTCGACAGCTATACCAATCCGAATGAGTCGTGTTGAGTGTTTGAGTCATGGTTTAAACGGTATGCTTTAATTGTTCTTTTATATGTAACTAAGTATGATGACATCGATTGATTGTACTATATGTTTATTACTTGTTTATCTAGCTCACCCTTGTTTTCTTGTTGTGTGCTGCTTTTGTATGTTTTCCTTTGCAATGATTATCCACTTGGATGGGAGCAGATGTTGTTGAGGAGGTTCCCTTGGAGCAAGAGTTGGAGGATGATGATGCTGCAGTATAGTCTTTTTAGGATTTCTAAATTTAAGTTGGTGTTATTTTGAAATACTCTAAACTGTTTAAGTTTTAAGTTCTGTCCTTTATGTGGATGACTGTAATATCAACTACGGAACTACTATTCTACTCTGACTATTCTCTTTATTGGAATGATGACGTCTTTATTATATAAGTTGTTATATATTTGAGGATGTCACACCAACACCCACCACTGTGTCACCGACTTGCAAATCTTCAATTTTTGGTGCAAAGCCATATCATTAATCACACTATCCCCCCACTGATTAAGAGTCCTAGTTGTTGTCGTCGCAAGAGGTTAATGGCGCGCAATTCAGATTCCTTCATTCGATCAGAGACGGCGGCCGGTGACGGGGACAGAGGTTTGTGGTGGTTCTAGTCGACGAGGTTGCAGTGGTGGACGGAGACGAAGATACAAGGAAGGAGACGGAGGGAGAGGGAGAGAAGCCAGAGACGGAGGGAGAGGGAGAGAAGCCGGAGACGAAGGGAGAGGGAGAGAAGCCGGAGACGAAGGGAGAGGGAGAGAAGCCGGAGACGAAGGGAGAGGGAGACAAGCTGGGAAAGATTCACTCTGTTAGAAAAAGAAAAATAATTTGGCATACACCGTTAGCCAGATCAGTTTGTTTTTAACGTGGTTAGTTTGGAAGGATCAAAAATTAAGGTTTCCTTAAAAAGGAAGACTAAAATGTGCCTTACTTTGAAAGAGGAATTAAAAACAAATTTGCTTAATAGTTTAAGAACTAAAAACATATTTAACCCTTTTTTTCTTTTGACTATTTGACGTACCTAATATAAAATTGTCATGAAGATTTAAATTCTAAAATATTTTAGACAAAATAATTGAGTTTAAGAATGTTATGTTAATGAACCTGGAGTGGAAACATTAACTTTATCTATAAAAAGAAATTCTATAGACAAACTTTTATTTTTTAAACATGAACTATGAGGAAACGAGAAGATTATTTAAAATTTAAGGAATTGGAATTAGATAGTTATATTCTTAAATAAAAGAAATATTTACAAATTATTATAATAAAAAAATATTTGTTTACCTAGGAGAGAAGTATAAATAATAATAATAATTTTATAATATTTTAATTTGAAAACATTTAAAATTTATAAGGTATAGTATGATGAAAGATACCTAAAATGAAAAGTTGAAGTAGGAAGTATTTTAAAATGATGGCTAAAAAGTAAGTGTGGGCATGATGTTAGTGAGAGGTGAATATTGAAAAAAGAAAAGGGGATGGAGTTATTAGGGGAGCAGGCAGCAATCCACATTGGTGTATGTTGGTATAGGGGTTTGGTTTGGACAAAATAATAGAGTACACGTGGTATCCAAGTGTTTCAACAGAGTGGAAAGTCACTTCAATTATTAGTCAAACTATTATTAGACTACATTATTTTTTATCTTAACAAAATTATATTACACCAATCAACTACAAGCATAAGCATTATTCTTCCCAACCCTCAACTACCCTTTCCTTACTTTCCACACCTACACTTTTCTACGTCCCACACCCTACCCTACAAAATGTCTCTCAACTTCTACCTTCTTTTTCTTTAACCTTTTTATTTACATATATATAAATAAATAAAATAAGATAAACTTACTTACCTTTTTAAGTATTTATGTAAAGGGTAAATTTAAATTTAACTTAATTTCATAAAATTAATTCACATTTGTATTTATCAATATTATTATATAATTTTTTTTCTTTTTCTAATTTTACCTTCCAGTTCATATTCTTTTTCAATTTTACTTTTTCAAATGACTTTTCTTTCATTTAATCAGTGTTTTTAAAATTAAATAAATTAAAATCATTTACAAAGTAAATAAATTTATTTTTATAATTATATATTGATTATTTTTTCTTATTATAAAAAAAAGTAAACACACTTTCTCACTCATATGTTTTCACTGTTTTTATATAATATAAATTTAACATATCTTTGATTAATAGAAATTTTTAATTAAATACATATATCAAATATAAAATAAAGTAATCAAAAAATAAAATTTTAATTTTAATATTAATTAGACTTTAAATATAATCATTTATATAAAATTTATATATAAAATAAGATTTAGACCTATATAACAGGTTTAATTTATCTCTGATTAACCTAAAATCAGGTAACCTAGCCATGATTGATGATGTATATAATTATGAACTAAAATTAGAAATGGTTCTAAAAAGAAGAGGGCTATATGTGTGACCAATTTAGTATTCCATTTGACGAATGACTATGCATAGGTACTGCTTAACTTTTTACCATTAAAGCGTTTCACTTGGTCATTAACCCGTGTCCTTCGTGGGAAATCATTTAAGCACTGTGCCAGATTTATTTAGGAAACCAATGGACCACCCTACTTTTTCTGTCATCACAAAACCACTCTCAACTATATTTAGATGTCTCATTCTTCATATCTTCAAATTTTTCTTCTAACAAGACAATTAACTAATATATTATCTACAGTATTTATTTCAAATAGCACTGTTTATTCATTATCATTCGATTTTAAAAATTAAAAAATATAACAATTAAAACAATTTATTTAATACTTTCTAAAAATTCTTCTTCGAAATTTTTAAAAGTTTATTTCGCTTTTCCGATTAACTGAAACCTAGAATTTTAACATTTTGGATATCTTTTTATGAGAAAGAAAAAAAAAAGAGATGAGAAAGAAGTCTATCTTAAAATAAGTGATGATATATTCACATTTCTAAAAACAAAAAATATTGAAATAATAATTCAAAAAAACAATATTTTTATTATATTTATTTTATGTTTTAATTTAAAATTATAATATACATTATTATATTATTAAAAGAAGTTGTCAAATAAGTATTTTTTAGAACGATGAAAGTATTATTTTCCATATATATATATATATATATATATATATATATTCAAAGATTTTTTTGTTGGAAGTGGTTAAAAACCATTTATACAAAATTAATGAAAAATAGAATCAATAATAATGTAAATTGTCGTTTTTGTTTAAAGTTTTTTTCTTAGTTGCTCTTACTAAAAAATGTATGTGACATTTGCTTTGAGGAGTATGAATAAACATACTTCAACCCTAAATAATTGGCATGCTGACAATTTGTAAAAACTTGAAGGTTGTGCAACCTTTTCGAATGAGTGGAAATTGGATCAAATTTAAGTAGAGTTCAATAACCTTTTTTATAAACCAACTATATTTATGGTTTTAATATTGTGTTATAAAAATACTTAAAACATTTTTACCATACTATAAATTACTTTTAATAAATTTTATTTACAAAAAGAAATATTATTTATAGATAAGTCACATATGAATTATTTCAAAATAAAAAATACAAAAATCTTAATTTATAATAAAATAATGCTTTTATCGATATAAAAAAAAACGTAAACAACTTCTACTAAATGCTTTAATATGTTTAACTTCAAAAATATTATTTTAGATAGTACCGATGAAACAGATAAATATTGCTATTAATATTTATAATAATATAAAATTTCTCTAGTTAGTTTATATAATTTTTAAAAAAATTATTTTTTTCATATATAAGATGTATAGTTGTTAATTTTTTATTATTGCTTTATTCAATTTTTATTTTTTAATATCTTGTATATTATATTTGTTAATTTTCCTAAAGCCTTTTAATCAATTTTAGTTTTCAATATTTTATAAATCAAATAAACAAAAAGATCAACTCAAATATATTTAAAAAAAATTATATATTTTTATTAAATTGAATTATTATATTTTAAGTTTAAAATATATAAACACTTGCTATGCTGTAATATTTCATTTAATAGTATAAAATTATTAAATAAAATATTATAAAATTAATAAAAAAAATATATGATTTATCTGTCATAATAATTATACTAATATAATATACCGTTTTTTTTTTCAAACAAAAATAACTCTTATACCAAATATTTAAAAAAAAACCTATAAAAACTACTTTGTTGCTTTCTTGCTTTTCACCAAAGACCTATCATCACCTACCTCATTGCAAGCTTATATGGTGAAGTGACCATCACAAAAAAAACAACAAAACACACTTGGGTAAGCCCATGAAAAAAATATTTTCCTAAATTATTTAAAATTTGTCATATATTAGCTAAACTCATAAAATACCATATGTCGGATATATACTCACACAAACATTTGACATAGGTCTACACTGTAGGTATGCACATGTATTAGTATTTGTGTTGTAAATTCATAAACATAGGGATTATATAATCACCCTACCATTCATAAGGTTAGTCATCTTCATGTCTAAAATCAAAATACTTTAGTGACTAGAATCTACAGACATTTTCTGTCAACATTCCTCTCCAGACAACTTTAGTGGCTAGTAATCTTCCATATATCAATGCATATACTAATACTATTACCACAAAGAATTTCTCCTTGAGATTCTTTTAACAATCACCACAACACATATCCATAACAATATCACCATCTCAATAAAATGCTATAATAATCATAAACATACATAAAGTCCATTTAAATTGATCTCAAATAGCCAAATAAAAAAAATAAAATCCAACATATAATGTGGTGCTTAAGGTGGCGTCTAACGCTAAACCTTTCGCAAAAGGATGCACTTAGCAACACTCCTAACACTTAGCGATAATCCTGGTGTTCAAGATCATTCTTCTCATAAAAATATGAGCGCTTAGTGACACTTTCTAGCGCTCAGTGTCTTGGAAATAAAATTCGCTAGACCTGTAATACAACAATGACGTTCAATAGCACCCAGTGCCAAACCATTCGCAAAATGGACACTCAATAATATTTTTTGTCACTCAACCTCCTGGAGCTAAAATGCTCTTAGACGAAGCTGACGCTCAAAGCCAATATAACATCGTTTAACGCTATACTAGTTCACAACAAAGCACATTTTTATGATTTTCCGTAAACTTGGACCTGATCAGTTGCTCATATTGGTACTCCTTTTTCAGTGAGTTGGTTCAAAACAGTTTTTAAACATTAAAACTTATATCAAGTCGCTTAATTGCTTAGATCTTAACTTTTGTCAATCACACAAACTTAAGTAACAATCAAACAAGAATAAATCCTCAAAGTACAATTCAATTTAGAGATACAAACTAATAAGATTAATCAACATGCAAAGTAATCATATTTCTCAAATTCATTCACACTAAAGCAACTAGTTTCCCTTATCTTGACAAGACTGATCATGACATAATAAGCCAAAATGTCATCTAACTCACAAGTATATCCTTTTTACACTAAAGGCACAAAATAGAAAAATCATATATGTAGATACAGAAAATACGAGAAAAATGGATTCAAAACTAACTTATCCAAAAAAAATTGATCAATTGATCTTATGAGTTTGTCCCAAGAAAAAATATTTCCGTATACTATCTACAAAAGATGAATGGATCATAGAAATCTTAAAAAGAGAAAAAAAGCTTTTAAAAAAGAATTTTTAGAAAAGCAAACTGTTTTAAAAAACTCTTATAAATTTTCTATTCATATAAAAAAAGTTTATCATTAAAGGAATAAATTTTTAATATTTTAAAATGCACTAGTTTATCAGTTACATGTATTTTCTCAATATCTATCTAGAACTACTTAATTTCTTATAGACATATATTAGATCCACGGTACTCTTAATTATAAATTGTAAAATATTAAATAATTGTGTTTCTTAATCAATTTAAAGTTTTCAATGGGTGAATACGATGGAATCATTAAAACATTGAAATTTTTCATAGATTTGTTTGCTGACTGTGTGCACTTTTTCTTCATTAGTCTGTTGAAGGGTCCAAAGACCATCAACATAAATTTCAATGGAAAAACAGTGGGAAATGTAGACTGAATTGAAAACTTAGAAGATAAGACATGCAATAAACAGTAAAGTACTGTTTAAGATATGCTTTCATGGATAATGGACATTAATGTTGGAAAATTTTGAAATATCAGCAAAATAACAAAAGTTTGAAAAGTAGCCAGCGATAAAAACCAGTAAACATCAAATCATTAACATTTTGTTTTAGAAAAATCAAATCCTTAGAAAAATAAATCTAAATAAACGTGGAATTTATTTTTTCACCATTTCAATATATATGCGTAATGTTGAAAAATATAACAAATTTAGAAAAATTATGTTTACAAATGATTTTAAATTTGATTCATCCTTTGAATAAATAATAGTTATATATATATAGAGAGAGAGAGAGAGCGAGAGATATGGAGGAATTTGTGATGCAGATGTGACAGGTACAGTGAGAATGAAGCAATGAAGAAAGATGCATGGGAAGAACCCCTTGTTCTTGTTATCCACACCAAACTTGTTTTAGCCACAATAAAGAGGTGGATCACAACCTGGATTCCGTTTCTAATCTCTTCATCTTTGACCTTTGACTCAACCTAATCCACTTCTCTAACTTATTTGCATTTTGCTCCCTTTCATTTTTTCTATTCTCATTTCCCCCTCCCCTTTGCTTTCTTTTATTATTATATTATTATCATTTAATCACGGGTATGATGTAGTGCCGAATAATTAAATTATTTATTTATCGTTACTTTAAAAGTTATCAAATTATTGATCGGGAAAGTGCTTGGCAATGACTACAAGTTTTCATAGTTACCAAAGCAGTGTAGATGGACAAAGTGTATTTATTTAAACATATAAATATTTGTGGAGGTATGATTTGGATTGGATTGGATTGGTTAATTGTAAATGTATGGAAGTGTGGGGGTTGTAGAGTAGCGAATGTACCTATTATTACGTTGTGATTGTGGTGTAGGGGTATTGGGTAGTAAGTTGGTAGAATGTAGGATGAAAGTAATAGGTTTAGGTTTTGAGAAATTGAATTGAGTTAATAGAGAGAAGAGAAGGGTGAAAGAGACTGAAGAATGAAAAGAGGAGGGGGGCAATGGGTATAATAAATAGAGGAGTAAGATTTGAGGGAGAAAAAGTGGGACCCAGAGGTGGCATATTTGGTTTGACCAATCTTTTGGTGTTGGGGAAGCAAGGAGGGTTAGATTCCAAGTTAGATGGTAGCACACGTGTGGGGGAAGGAAGAGTCAGATAAGGGGCAGGGTATGGCAGAGCCAGTCCCTCTCTGTGCCTGTTGGGTATGTTCCTCTGTTTCATCTCATATAAGAGAAACCAAAGCGTGACATACCTAAAGAGAATTTGCAGACCCTTCACATTTAGCACAACTTTTATTAATATTAATATTTTATTTTTATTATCATTATTATTATCATCGTACCCTCTTCCACTCATCCATTACAAACGATGCCTGCAAGTTTAGAACCCTTGGATTTGGGGGTTCACATACCCTACCACTTCAGATGCCCAATCTCTCTGGAACTCATGAGAGACCCCGTCACCGTCTGCACCGGTCAAACCTACGACCGACCCAGCATCGACTCCTGGGTTTCCGCCGGTAACACCACCTGCCCCGTCACACGTGCCACTCTCACCGACTTCACCCTAATCCCCAACCACACTCTCCGCCGCCTTATCCAGGACTGGTGCGTCGCCAACCGCGCTTTCGGTGTCGAGCGAATCCCCACTCCCAAACAGCCCGCAGACCCCGCCCTGGTTCGCTCCCTTCTCAATCAAGCATCCTCTGATTCCGCTCCAAACCACCTTCGTCTCTCCTCTCTCCGACGACTCCGACAGCTCGCTCGCGACTCCGACAAGGACCGCTCTCTCATTTCCTCTCAAAACATCCGCCAGATCCTTCTCCCTATCACTTTCAACGCTGCGGACGAGTTGAAGCACGAGTCCCTCGCGCTACTCGTTTTGTTCCCCCTCGCCGAGTCCGAATGCGCCGCTCTCGCATCCGACTCCGACAAGGTTTGTTACCTCTCGCGGTTGCTCTCGCACAGCTCGCTTGAAGTCCGAGTCAACTCGGCCGCGTTGATTGAGATCGTCGTCGCCGGGACGCACTCGCCGGAGCTCCGCGCGCAGGTGAGTGATGTTGACGAAATCTATGACGGAGTCGTGGACCTGCTCCGCAGCCCGATCTCGTACCCGCGCGCTCTCAAGATCGGGATCAAGGCCTTGTTCGCGCTGTGCTTGGTGAAGCAGACTCGGCACAAGGCGGTGTCCGCTGGTGCGCCGGCGGTACTCGTCGATAGGCTCGCGGACTTCGAGAAATGTGACGCGGAGAGGGCGCTCGCCACGGTGGAGCTACTCTGCAGGATTCCCGTGGGATGCGCCGCGTTCGCTGGCCACGCACTGACTGTGCCGATGCTGGTGAAGATAATACTGAAGATATCGGACCGCGCGACGGAGTACGCGGCCGGAGCGTTGCTGTCGTTATGCTCCGAATCGGAGCTGTGCCAGCGAGAGGCGGTGACGGCGGGGGTGTTGACCCAGCTTCTTCTTCTGGTGCAGAGCGATTGCACGGAGAGAGCCAAGAGGAAGGCCCAGATGTTGCTGAAGCTTCTTCGGGATTCGTGGCCGCAGGATTGCATCGGAAATTCTGACGATTTTGCATGCAGCCAGGTTGTTGTGGTTCCCTTCTAACGATTTTTAATTTTTTGCTATTGTAATAATCTCCATAATTTTAGTGAAGAAAAAAGAAAATTAGATTCGAAGATAAGAAAAATGGACAGAGTTTGTGAAGTCGAAGCTTAATTAATTAGTCTTTTTGTCTAGATTGGTAAATAAATAGAGTTGTAATTCTATATTTAATTATTTTTCTTCTCTTGGTTTTGTATGTAAGGATTATTGTGATGAAGGAAAGCACAACGTTTGCTTCGTCAGAGTTTGTAATTTTTTAAGATGAAAAATATCAAAATAGAGCTAACTTTCTATTTTCTTTTTTTTCTCCTTCTCTCCCTTACCCTGTTTCAACTTTCTAGTTATATAGCATATGTTCAGGAATTTAATCGTGATCGAAATGGTTGGTTATTAGAATAGGTGAATATGCTTTACATTTGGGAACCTGGTTAATTATTAGGGGAATGGAAACATTCACTGCCATTTGGTGAAGTACACGTTTCTGTTAGTTGCACAGGCACAAGTGTTTTTGACTTCCGAAGAACATCGTTTTAATAATCATTATGTTGGGGACTCTTCTCCATGGCTTCCACTGCTAACCTAAGAAGAAAAATTTAGCTTTTTTCTTCTTTTTTGTAAATATGCACTTTTTTTTGTGTGTGAATTTATGTAGCTTTTTCTGAAGCCTTTTTTCTGTACATCAATTTTGTTCTGGACAATACTGGGACCCCAATAAGATTTTTATTTTCTCCTCTTAACCCAGTTTATTGGTGAAGAATGATACGAGGATGGATGTGGCTTGAATTGGAATCTGTAAAAAAGGTAACGACAACCTATGTGATGGGGTATTTTGTAAGTGATGGGGGTATTTTATAATTGACAGAGGAAGAGTGTATAAGAAAAATAATTGAGAAGATAAAAGAATGTTAAAGTGAAACTACAGATGGTGCATTCCAATGGAAGGCTATCTATATAGGGGCATTACCATCAATGTATCAACTTGTAGTTGAACAGCGTATTAGTCTATGACTAAGAAGTTTGAGCAAGAACAAAACAGAGGGAACAGAAGGCTGCACGGGTTTGAAACGTCTTTGAATGAAAAAGAAAGAGGGGGCACATGTGAGGGAACATGGTGGGGTCAAGAGGGTCCTACTACAAGGACTGGGAAAATGGTTTATGTGGCTTACAAATAGAGGAGAGGAGGGTCACATGTTGGTGGGAATCAAACAATTGTATCACATGGGTGCTTGCTTATTTGTTATTCTCTTCACTCCTTTTTCAATATTTTTTGATGGGTACTGCTACAACTACTGGTGCTCACACATCACATGCCCAGCCTTGTTTCTGCTCCACAGTCCCTTACAGATAGAAATTTATTTTGTCTTCCAATCCAAGCTTGGGATATGTAGCACCCGGGACCCATCATCTACTGTCGCCCTTTTTAGCTTTTTCTAATTATCTTGTATTCCTCCTTTTGGGACACCCACCTAAGGGATGAGGTGATGGGCAACCTTTCCAGCGAGTTTTAACAGTAAATTAAAGTATTCCAAGTCAGAGATTGTGTATTGTATGTAAAGATACTTAGGGTGAGATTTCATTCATGATTCATCAGTGTCTTGCTGCTTTTGGGTTGTCTCCAAGAAAAGAAGTCAAATTGATATTTACATTGTTTCCCCTCTTAATGGGAGACGCATGATATCATTGATATTTTCTTTGTTCCTTCGCGTGCTTGATGTGTTGTTTTCAGCTGTCCTACAGTACAGTTAAATGCTTTCTGCAGACAACAATTCAAACACTGGCGTAAGGGTCTTCGTCCATAGTGAACAATGACGATTACTACTACCACCTGCTGAGCATGCCATGCATGTATTATTGGGTTCTTATGATTCAACCATCACTTTCACACACTATTGAACACAATAAAGTGAAAGACCACACGTGCTCCTCTTCACTGCTTTGTTTCTCAAGTTCACATTGACAAAATGTTGGCTGATTCCAATCGTGCACTTCCTGTTTACAGTTCAGAGACCAAGAGTGGAACTGTTGTTGTCAAGGACTACGAGTGTCCATGATGGTGACCATTTTTCCTGATAATACTATACACTAGCCTATTTTCATCTAACGTAACACTCTGATTTATATTTGGTTCCACTATTTTTTTTTTTGTTTTGTGAAATTGAGGACAGCTTGCATCTCTTATGGTGATAAAGTTCATGCTTCTACATGACTACTAATAAATAAGGCAACTAGCCAGAGAGTCTATTTGTGGTTTTGACAGACAACTAAATTCAATTGGGTTACTCTGTAGCTCACTTAGATTCGGACCAAATTATTTGGGGGACTTCCTTATGCAACCAACGTTTTTCTTCCTGCACTTTCAAACTATACATAATGCCTCATTTTACCCTTCTCTATTTTGTTGTTAAAATAATTTATAATAAAATTATTTATATTCTTTCCTGAATGACTAGTTTGGTACATGTTTCTCGTATTCGGTGACATATTTTGGATTGCTCATTTAAGTAAAAAACGATATGTTTGACAACTTTTTTTATAATATTTTGATACGTGAAATCTTAGATATTGCTAAGGTTTCTTTTTTTAGAAAGTTTTGAATAAGACATTTTTTAGCATAGTAATATCAAGCTTATTTTAGTATTCAAATGATCTTTTTATTATATTTTTTTTTCTTCAAGATTTTGTTTATTTATAGTTTTTTTTTTTTGAGAAATGATTGTTAGATAGAGAGATTGACTTCATGTAGAGTTGGTAGTCTTTTGGGTGAGAAGTCAGACTTAAATCTACTTTACAAATGTATGGTGCTTTGTTATTAGCTTTAGCAAAATGTCGCTTGTATGATATGTCAGAGCAGAAGTCTTCAAGGGAAACATTTCCAAATATTCTTTATTTCAACATCTTTTTCTTGTGTGCAGTGATTTTGATCAAGTCTTGCTGTTTTTGTGATTTGTACAAATATCAAGGTGTACAAACATCGAAACACTTTATCTTACATGCATTAAATATTTGAATATTGATAAATGTTAAGATATATAGCATGTTAAAAACATTTTATGATATGTCAACTCATTAATAAATGCATCGTTTAATTAGGCATTCAACACATATGATCATTAGATGGTGTAAAGCATTAGAAAAGTTGTTTGTAATTGATAGCCTTTAGCGATTATTCTTTAGGCGATTCATTTTATAAGACGCTTGCTTGAGTAAACATTGTTTTAAGTGAAACATACTTTAAGCTTTAGTGTTAAGAAAGAGATAGACACTTTTATTCATAAAACGCTTGCTTGTAAGACATTGTTCGTTTAAACATTTAGATGTTATTTGTTAAGCATTGTTTGTTGCTCATATTATCTATTGGATGATTCATCAAGAAAGACATTTCTTTTTATTAAACGTTGTTTACAAGGCATTGTTCATTAGACAACATAGTCTAGAAAATGTTGTTATAAGCATGTTTTCGTTTAATAAAGGTGTTCCAAAATATTTTTCTCTTAGATGTTATTTCTTTAAAAATCTTTCATATAGAGCAATATTTCGTTTAATGCTTTTGTTAAACTTCAAAACTTAAATTGTTAGACGGTTTATTCTCTAGACGATCTTGTCTTAATAAATGTATCTTTCAATTATCACAAAAAGATACACATTAGAATTTTCATATAAATCAATCACACTCAAATATAATAAACATTTAAGTTGTGTTCACTTCTGTGTATTTAATGTTATAGCAGAAGGAATGGTAAGTGATTTACATCTTCTTATATGAGGATTTGTGCATGAGTGTGAGCGACGATTTGCGAGATGTGTAAGATATACTATCTCGATATGTAGAAGAAATTTGCAAGCAAAGATAGTAGATGGTGGATTGTTGCGTTTTGTTCTCTACATGTCCATGGATTTGCAAGAGAGAAGAAGGTTTTGTGGTAGGTTGGAATCAATTCCAAAATCGATTCCATGACTTGATGGAACCAATTCTAGGTTGGTTTATTTTATGGAAAAAAGTTAATGTGTTCATATTTATTATATATATATATAATAATAAAATAAATATAAGGGAAAAAAATAATATTATATTTTAACCTATTAAAATATTTTTTTATCCATAAAGTATTTCATAAATTTTTATAAATTTTATCTCAACTCATGTACTTTCCCTTTTAAATCATTTAAAAGAAATACACAAATTTTATTCTCAAATTTATTCAAATTTATCTGTTACTCTTCATCAATTATAAGTGAATATGAATACTTATTACCATTAATAATTAATAATTTAATAGTTATTAAAATAAAACTAAGTAATATACAATAACTAAGTTCTCGGTATTTTAAAGCAACTAACATTGCTGAAGAATAAACAAATTAAATTCATACGGTTGAATGGATTCTTATGGTATCCCACTCATAAAAGGCTACAAACTCATGATAAAGATTGTTAACTAACAAAGGTTGAGTTTGCACATGCTTGAACCACACACTGCACCAGAAGAAAACTAAACATATGAAACCAACCATCCCAGTTTAGGCATAAAAGGTTTTGTAAGATGATGTGATACTATAAGTTTGTATCATCCAAAACTTTAAGAGATCCATGGCATAATTTCTTCAGCAGCTTTCCTGTAAGTTTCCTCCATTGAATTTGCATCCGAAGCTTGTTTTCCCTGTACCATAAACAATTCAATAAGTTGATAAATTTAACTAAGAATATGTTAGTAAAAGATTTAAAAAAGAAACACATATTTTCATAAAGTAAAAATAATTTATTTATAAATTAGTAAAATCTCTTTCAAATATTTTTATTTAAATTTCATTTTAGACACAATTATCAACTCGATTTACTCTCTTGGTGTTTTTGTAATTGTAATATTTAATTCATATTAATTGTAATATTTAATTTATAGAAAATATAAATTTTGGTAAGTTTCGTGTACTTTATTAAAAAATATTTATTTTATAAAATAGAAAGTATTATGTTTTTTAATTTATTTGTTTTAATTTTTACTTTTATGTTTATTTAACAAGTCAATCTTAGTTAATTTATTTAAATTTAAAATAAGTGTTTATGAAGTAAATAAGTAAAAAACACTTATTTAAGAAAAAAATCAAAATTTACTTATTAAAAAATTATAAAACTGCTAGATTTAAAATAAGAAGTAGAGAGATACATAAACAGAATAAAATTGACTTATTTAATTAAAAAATGGTGTTTTAAAATATAAAAAAGAAAATAGGTATTTTAAAAAGTCATACTTTAAACGTAAGAAAAGGCATTTAGGGGCGTAACATAGTCCTTAAACACGCATTGAGAAATTATGAATAAGAAACATAGATGTATGGTGGGAATGAAGTTTAAAACTTACATGGACTTGAATCATGCATGTACTTCCATTTCCATTGGCCGAAATGGTTGCAGAAATGAGTTCTATGTTGTGCTTTTCAAGCACAGAAGCAATGTTGGTCATGAGTCCTGGCTTATGCACTGAGCAAATAGAGAATTGAGCTTCATTTCCACGAATGTTCAGGACCATGTTTGAAGCAGCCCAAGTTTTATCAAAACCTTTCTGCTTCTCAGACACTGAACCCGCACCAGAACTCGTTCCCATAATTTGTTTCAGAACATGTTGTGCCCTTTCTTTTTTCTTTCTCTCTAGCTTTTCCAGAGTTTCCTGCAGAACTTTTATGTAGTCCACTGCTTCGTTCACTACGGTTGCTTTATCAGCCTAAGAAGTAGCATATCAGAACCATCTCAGAATAACATTCTAACCTTAACTTTCTCACTTGTCCTCAAGTGGGACACACACACAGTAATGGCTCTTTTCTTTTAATACATTAAAAACTATCACTTTAGAGTTCTATCTGTTTTCTGATCATTAAATACTTATACTCGATGAAACATTTGTCTATCAGTTATAACAATATATATAGAGTATTGAACAAGATGAACATTTATAAAGAATACATTACTTGAAGTAAAATCAGTCTAAACACAAACAACACCTGATGTAATAGAAACATATTTCATGTAAAAGCTGAACTATACACTGATGTTTAAGAGTTAATATCCAAATGCATTGAATCACTAAGCATCTGACCGAACAAATTTTCTAGGATATTAGTACAATGTGTTAAACGCTATCAAAAGATATATAACTATCTGATATGTCAAACATGTCCAAGACATAAGACATATAAAGTGTCAAACACTATAGAACCCCTAACAGAGTGTCTAATCACCATAGCGCTTGAACAAAATAATAAAGCGTATGAAATTCAAGCTTTGTTAAACATTACTAACCGATATACTTAAGCTTAGATGGCCTTGTGATACAAGAGCTTAAAAGATCACATTATCTAAGTATAACACATCAAACACTTTACCTTCAAGTAATGTTCTTATCAAACAATGTTGACATATTCCAAAATGTTTTAAACATGCAATGTGCAAAATGACCATTAACATTTAAAACATTTAATGGTGTACAAAAAAGTGTTTTGATTGCATACTTTGCTCTTGTTGTCTCTACAGGTAATGTCAATAATAAGCTTTATACAAAAGCGCAACACAAAGGACAGAAAGACGTTGAGAGATAAAAGGACATTATTGGAATGTTTCCTAAAAGCCTTTAAATTTGGAAAACTGTATAAGTTACTCAAGAAAGAAAACACTGATAAAACATTATCACCCTAAAACATAGACTTGAGTCTGACCAGTTACTTAAAGAAGGCCATGAAGTCTATCTGAAGTCAACTTTATGTCCAATGGTCATTTCTCAAAAGGGTTATATAAAGAAGATTCACAGAACTTGAGGTTGTTGAAGTTGAAGAAGGTGAAAGTAGACGAGAGAAGATGAGAGAAAGAAAGAGAAAATATACAAGAAATATCATTAACTCTACTCTACCTCAAAGTTTATATCATTTGAAGCTCTTCAACCTAACAAAAAGAACATCACAATTTCACAAATTATATTGTATTGTATTGATCTCTCTTTGAGAGTTCCTTAATTTGCACTTGTAATCATACACTGATTGTGTTTTTAAATTTTGAAGAGAACTAAAACACTTGTATTGAGCGAAACGTGTTAAGACAAGAATATCTAAAGAGAATAAACATCTCAAGTTTTAAGGTTTAACAAACAATAATGAACAAAATATTGTTTAGAGAAGAATAGCATTTGGTCAATGAGCACAACAAAACATTTTTATTAAATGCTCATAAGACAAACTATGACGTGTCAAATATAAAAGATTAAACAACATATTGACAAAAAGACGTCTGGTGAAAGAAGGCATAACTGTTATGTATTATATCAATTGTCACTACTTGAAAAAACTCAGACTTGCACTAAACACTTATTTTACGAAACATGCTTTAACACTATATCAACATATAGATCATTCAATGCATGTACATATTGTACACTTATTTCTGTTATGATTTTCTATTAAGCTTTCTATTATGATTTTCTTTTAGGTTTTCTGTTATGATTTTCTGTTAGGTTTTTTGTTATGATTTTCTATTGCTTGTATTTTTCCTTTATATTCAAGCATGTTTCTCTATTGTAAAACAACTAAGTTCTCATACTTTCCATAAAATATTTCTTTTCAAGTTTTCTCTCCTTTGTGTTTTATTAAACACTCACATGGTATTAGATAAAACACCTTCCGTATTTACCTTCTCTTTGTTGTTGTTTCACCCATGACAAGTTCTACTCCCCCTCATGATCACCTTACAAATCACGTCAGTTCTGTAGAGTTGGGTTTTCTAGTATGGTTGACACTGATTCATCTATTGCTATTGATCTTTCTACCGTGAGATGTTAAGAGATATTATGCTATCAATATTAAAATAAATTGTATTTGCCACATAAAGTGTTACATAAGGTATTAGATATATAATTGATATCTTCTTTCATATTTCTGTTATGATTTTCTATTGGTTGTATTTTCCCTTTATATTCATGCATATTTCTCTATGTAAAATAACTTAGTTCTCATACTTTCAATAAAATATTTCTTTTCAAGTTTTTTCTCTTTTGGGTTTTATCAAACACTCACATGATATCAGATTAAACACCTTCCACATTTACCTTCTCTTTGTTATTTCACCCATGGCAAGTTCTACTTCTCCTTCTCATCACCTTACAAATCAAGCCAGTTTTGTAGGGTTGAGTTTTGTTAGTATGGTTGACACTGATTGATCTTTTGCCATTGATCTTTTTGCCGTGAAGAATGACAAAATTCATGCTCTCTTTGGTTTCTCTAAAAACTAATATGAAGCTATTTCTGCCTTCCTATAAAAGTCACAAAATGCTTTTTCTTCTGCCACTATTTTTAGTCAACATATTGTACAACACTCATATCAATACCTTTTAGATGATTGAAGCAATTAAAAAAAACATCAATAATTCTTTAGTTTCTTGGTTTCTCTAGTTTCTTGATTCTCAGTTTCTCAGTTCTCTAATTTCTCGACTCTCCATTTTCTCGATTCTCTAGTTTCTTAGTTCTCTAGTTTCTCGGGTTTCAATTTCTCGATTTTTTGGTTTCTTAATTTCTTTAGTTTCTCAGTTATTAAATATTGTCATTCTCAATATTATTGATTCTCATTATCAATACTCTCGTTATCAATACTGTAGATTCTTGTTTTTTTTTCAAAGTTCAATTTTTTTCAAGATTCTCAAGTTCTGATGTTTCTCAAATTTCTCGAGAATATCAAAATTTTCAAGATTCTCAAATTTCAAAATTTTCAAATTTCTCAAGATATCAAGATTCTTTCATCCTACTACATTTCAAAAATGCTACTTTCAAGTTAAGCCTTCATAATTTTCATACCCACCTTGAAACCGGGTGTTATAAATATTTTATATCTTCTTTCCGTTTTTTATTATAATTTTCTATTAAGTCTTTTATTATGATTTTTTTGTTTTGATTTTTTGTTGCTTGTATTTTTCTTTTATATTTAAATATATTTTTCTATTGTAAAATAACTAAGTTTTTATATTTTCGATAAAATATTTCTCTTTTAGTTTTCTCTCCATTGTGTTTTATCAAACCCCACATAAGGACTCGTGTTTGATATATATAATATATATTTGTGCGTACCCTTTATTCGGCCTCTTTTGCGGAGAAAATATGCATTAATTATTTTTTTAAGATCTGTTCAAATTATTTGTTATGGTCATAATTTAATTTAACCGTCATCATAGGTAGTATTCCTTTAAAAATTATTCCTAGAAATCAATAAAAGAAGAGTATTATTCAATGCTCTTATAGTATTCGTATTAAGTTATTCTTACTTTGTCAATAGAATGTTTATAATTATAATGAATACAAGAATATCATATAATCTCAATATATGGAGATAGGGAGCAATAATACACTAAATAATTTGAAGGATAGGCCCATAATGTTAATTATATGTTTAGGCTTACAATCAATGATTATGTAAGAAGAGTGTTTCATCCTACACCTCCAAGATCTCATCTGCACCTCCAAAAATTCCACTTTTAGCCTTCTGACATCTCATCATTATCCTACACCTTTAACTTTATAAAAAATTTTATTTTTAATTTTAATAAACATATTTTATTTTATTATATTCTTCTTCTCGTTAAAAAACTCTACACCACCTTAATAATAATTAAATTTAAAATTCTAATATTATTTAATATATTTTATATTTTAATAATTATTAAAATATAATTGATATTATGATAATAGTTATATTAAAAATATAAAAATAAAATAATTAAAATAAAAATAATAAAAAAAAATAAAATTATACTAAATAAAATATTTAATATATCAAATATATTAAATTATATTAAAATATTAAATTAAATTAAATAATTATTAAAATTTAAATAATAAATAAAATTTTAAAACTATTATTTATCAAATAACAAATAAAATTATATTAAATAAAATATTAAATTATATTAAAATATTAAATTAAATTAAATAATTATTAAAATTTATATACAAAATGAAATTTTAAAAACTATTCTTTATCGGATATGGATATCCGATTCTTAACTCATCCGATATCTATATCCGATTAACTAATTTTTCAAAATTTTGTTTTTTTAAAATTTTAATAATTATTAAAATTAATTTAATATTTTAATATAATTTAATATATTTAAATATATTAAATATAATTTTAAGTATTATTTTTATTTTCATTTTTATTCTTATTTTAGTTATTATTTTTCAATTTTCTTATAAAATTATTTTAAAAATATAAATTATATTTATTAATTATTAAAATATAAAAATATAATAAGTAATATTATAATTTTTATTTAAGTTTAATATTTATTAAATTTTAAATAAAAAACAAAAGTATTAACATATTTTATAAATTTTAATATATAAATAAGTTTTTAAAATTTTCATTTTTATTTAAAATTTAATAATTATTTAATTTATTTTAATATTTCATTATAATTTAATATATTTCAATATATTAAATCCAATTTATTATTATTATTTATTATTATTATTATTATTTTTATTTTATTTTAATGTTTTTAATATAACTATTATTATAATATAAATTATATTTTAATAATTATTAAAATATAAAGTTATTTTAAATAATATTTAAATTTTAAATTAAATTAAATTAAATTATTATTAAGATAGTGAAGATTGTTTTTAATAAAAAAGAAAAAAATGGAAAATATTTATTAAAGTTAAAAATAAAGTTTTGAAAAAGTTGGAGGTGCAGGATAAGATGCCAGAAGGTTAAAAGTGAAATTTTTGGAGGTGCAGGATGAGATCTTGGAGGTGTAGGATGAAACACTCATGTAAGAATGTAACAAGAGATTACTTTTTTTTTTCAAGAAAGGGATTTTTTTCACTTTTTTAAGGTACATTTTTTTGTTGATAAAAATAAAATTATTAAATATTTAAAACCTTGAGTAATGAAATATATACCTTTGAAGGAAGTTGCGGAAGTAAAGCACTAAGATCATCGAACATTTCTTTCATTTTCTTTCTTCGGCCTCTTTCGATGGATAGATGCATTTCATTATTAGTTTCCGGATCGTAGGACTCTTCACCACTAGTAAGAATTTTCTTCTCATTTTCATCAACAACATCATCATTCGACATCGTATTCACAACAAGGTTTTGGTTTGTTTTAATTTCACTGGAACGATTAGAACTAGAAGAAGTATCTGTATGATTTTCCAATAAGAAATCCATAAGAAATAAAAGCTGATTTTGTGGCTAGAAAGTGTGGAGAGAAAGAAATGAGGAGTTTGAGGTTAGGGAGAAAGATTGAAGAATGGTTTATTTATACTAAGGTGGCTAAGTTTGCCAAGGTACAAAGACAAAATATAAATGTCAAAATTACTAAGAACAACCCAAAATACATTCGTAAGAACATGGCGTTACGTTGAATTATATTAAATACATTAAATATATAGTTTAATGTTGTGTACTTCAATCTATCCTCATATCCCACCACATATTGACCCACTTGCTTCTTAGGTTTGGCTTCATTTATTTCATTCTTCAAAAATATAGTTTTTTTAATACTATGAATATATTTAATACATTTTATCACATTTCTCATCATTTTGAAACTTCAAATATTTTGCTCATATTATTAAGATAGAGGAGTAGCAATAAAAAAAAATCATTTTACATGTAATTCTGAATTTTTTTCTTCTTTCCTTTCCACTTTTTTTCAATATTTTTTTGTCTAAATCCTACCCGATAATAAATTTGAAAGCTTTAACAATTATGATGTTAACAATTATTTTGATCAAAATTCTTATATTGGGCATATAAAATGTATTGAATTTTCTTTATCTTTCTGTTTTCTTCTCAATATTAAGTTTTTTTTTCTTTTTTATCAGCATCGTATTAAGTCTTTAACCTCTTTACAAGAAAAACTTTTCTTTATTGTCCATAAAGATATATGATAAAAACAATAAAAATTATTTTTGTTCTCCTTTTTTATTATAATCTATATTTATTTGGATGTATTTAATACTTTAACGTTATTTGGATGTATTTATATAGTAGACAAAACAAGTTGTTTAGTTTTGAAAATTTTTAAAACTAAATTATAATTAAATTTATTAAGAACAAAAACTATTTAGCATTAATTAGATCGAGCCAAATCAATACGTATCGAAATTTGAGCCTAATTAATTTATATTAAATATTTAGAAATTAATCCAAACTGAAAGTTAAAATAAATTTCTCTAAACCTAAGGTTAAGATATCCAACTTGAATTCAGTAAAACAATTAAGTTTTCGTTAAAATAGAAATTAAATTGTTTTATCCAATTAAAAGAATTAAAATTTAAGATATTTTAATTATTTCATCTAAATAAAATATTTAAAAGATGAAAAAAATTTTAATTATAAGTAATCCAAATACTATATATTTTAATTATTTAAAATTATTGAAATTTCTTGTAAAAAAAGACACGAAAGTTAATATAAAAAATACTGTTTTATTTAAAAACACAACATTAAAGTTTCAATGATAGGAAAGAATGCGAGAGAGGGAAAAAAAGTGAAAAGAGAGATTCTTTAAATAAATTAAAAGAAAATATAAAACGATAAAAGATCAAATAATTTTATTTTTCATTAAAAACTTTATTTATTATTTTTAATAACATTTTTGTAATTATTTATTATTATAATAATATAACATCACTCCTAATTTATTACGAGTTACGTTATTCTGACTCATAATTAATTATGTATACAAAAATACTTCAAAATATTTGTTATTTTGACAATATAATTTATTATATATGTAGTTTAATTTAATTGTGTTTTCACTTACAAATCACAATGTAACTGTTTCCATAAATTTCAGCGAAGGAACTAAAAATATTTGCACAATGAAATCTACACAAAAACTATTCATACGTATTAAATCCACCTTACAATATTAGTTTTATTATGTTATAAAATTATTAGTTATATTATATATTTAAAAGGTAAAAATATATTTATTTATTTGAATATAAGAAATATTTTTTTATAAAAGCTTTCCTGTTTTAACTTCATTGTAATTCAATATGCAAAAAAAACCATCCTTATAGAAAGCATTATTCACCAAATGCATCCATAAAAATGTGAAACACTCACAAATGGTCCTTAAGACAAAAATTCCAAAATAGTTCCAAAAGCTAGACTATGTTAGAAAAAATAGTTTTTTCTTTTGTTAACTTGCTTTGAAAACTTTAATAAGTTAACTTGTTGTGAAAAAAATGTTTAGGAATAAGTTAACTTCTTTTGTTTTGCAAAGGGGAGTAGTAGCATTCAACTACGTTAATAAATTATTAATATAGACCAAGATACAAATTTAATAAACTTTTTTTCTTAAAATATAGCTTTGATGGGTATGACATTTTTATACAATTTTTTGTTCCAACACTTCCTTTAACTAAGCAAGATCGTTAATGATAATTAAAACCAAAATAAACTACTTTTATAACCTAAAATATTGACAATTCTACTTTGGATTCACGATTTTGAGAAAATAGACTATGTGCTAACAAAATAAAACAATTCTACATAATAGTCCAATCTGATGGAAAAAATGTATAAAAAGTTTTGTTTTACAAAAATTACTTTAGAATCATACCATCAATATTTTTTCATCGATGGATAATATAAAACATTTTATACTATTCATAACCATTAACTCCACGATTATATACTTTAAACGAATTGAAAAGTTCCTTTTAATCTATGTTTGTTTTTAATGTGAGTACAAACTTTATTTGTCTTAAGTTTTATGTACTTATATCATGAATGATATATCTTTATTTTGACTTAATTATCTTCTAAGTCTTCGTAGGACTAAAACAAATATGAAGATCTAAAATTAATACTACTTTTTAGGACTACATATTAATTACAAAATCACAATTACAAACGTTGAAAATAAATTTAAATATTTTATTCATTGATTTTGGATAATAAACATATATATGTAGTTTAAACCTTAAACAACAATATTTGAACATATATTCATAATAGCTGAAGTTAAGCCACAAAATCCCACTTAGTTTTAAGAAAAAGTAGTAATTACATAAACAGATAATAATAATAATAATAATAATAATAATACATAATAATAATAATAATAATAATAATAATAATAATAATAATAATAATAATAATAATAATATAAGTGTTTCGATCCAAAGGTTTAAGCGATCCATAGAAGAATCTCTCCGGCAGCTTGCCTGTAAATTTCTTCCACTGAATTTGCATCCAGGAACTGATGTGAAGCTCGTTTTCCCTGAATCATCAAAAACTTCATATAAGTTAAAGTAACCCTAATTTCATGTTAATATAGAATGCTTGTGTATTAGAAAAAAGAAGTATAAGAAAAATGTTGAATTCTTTTAAAGTAAATGTGTGAATGCGTGACTCTTTTTTTTTTTTATTAAAGCTACAGTAATTAATAAATTTAAAAAAAAATCATTTTTAATAATTTGGAAATTGCGTGTGAATAATTATAAACGTTTAGTTTTCTACAGAAATAATAAATGAAAAGTGCATAAGAGTTTGAAACTTACGTGAGCTTGAATCATGATTGCATTTCCATTCCCAAGGCACGAAATGTGGGCATATACAAGCTCTATCTTGTATTTATCAAGCACAAAAACTATGGTGGACACGAGACCTGGTTTATGGGCCGCGCAAATGCAGAATTGGGCCTCATCTCCACAAACATTCAAGACCATGTTTGAAGAGGCCCACGTTTTATCAAAAGCTACGGGCTGCTGCTGTGCAGGGAATAAAAGTGCGTTTGAAGAAGTTCCCATAATCGCGTTCGAAAAGCCGTAATTAGAAGAAAGTCCCCGAGCAGTGAACATGGACGGTGATGACTCATTCCAAAACGTGGGCCCACATCGGACCCTTTCTTCTTTCTGCTTCTCAAGCTTTTCCAGGGTTGTCTCAAGATTTTTGATGTAGCTCACTGCTTCATCCACGACCGTTGATTTATCCGCCTGCAAAATCATGATCGAACACCGAAGCACCTTAGAGAAAGAGGGAAACGAAGTAACCTAAGAATGAAAACGAATCCGATTGAAAATATTTGACCTTAGAAGGAAGATGGGGAAGCAATGCATGAAGACTAGCGAACATGTTTTTCATTTTCTTTCTCCTTTCTCTCTCAGTCCATATATGCATTTCGTGATCAGATTCGCGACTCTTTTCAGCATTTCCTTCTGCACTGCTAACTTTGTTGAGCTCTCGATTTCGCTTCTTATTCATGAGACCTTCGACCTTTTCATTCTTCTGCTTTTGTGAATTCGTTTTTTCCCACAATAAGTTCGTATCATGCAACAAACTTTGATCTTCTGACATGAAGAGCATGACAGATTGAGAGAGAAGAAAAAAATTAAGAGCAGATTTGATAAGCAGAAGAATGGAGAAGACACGTTTATATACAAGTGAGAGAGAGAGCTTACAGCTGAAGATGCAAGAGAGATATGAATGATGATGATTAACCATAACACAATGCAGTTACTTTGCTTCACAACAAATATATTAACATCATAATTATGCTAAAATACTATACCTCAGGCTCCTGTTAGATATGTTAATTACCATGATTTTAGAAACACTTTCATTTAATTTATTTCATTCTTTAATATATATATATATATATATATATATATATGTGTGTGTGTGTGTGTGTGTAATTTAATTTTTGCTGATATAAATGCAATTTTAATAAATTATATTATATCTATTATTGAGAGATGTAAATAAACTTTGGCGTCAATGAAGCCAATAACAATTTATCTTTTAGGTGTAAAGAGGTTATAAATTATTTTTTCTTTATTGGATATTTTGTTTTTCATTTAGGTGCTTTTTCATTTACTTATAATGGTAATTTTCGAAAGATTAACATTTATGATAGCAAAAGACATTTTTCTCAAAACTCTTATCTCAAATATACTAATTTTTATATACGCACATAATAAAAATCACTTAAATGTTAAAAAAATGGTTTCATAATTTTCATTAAAATTACAGGTTTTATTGTGAACAATTGATTTTTAATAAAAAAGTTTAGTAAAAAAACATTTATTGGTTTTGATAAATAGTGAAGAAACATGTTTATGATCTTTAGTGCGTTCAAATCCTAATAAATATGCATCCCATTAAATTCTTCTTTCTAAAAAAGTAAATAATTAATGAGCTTTACAGCTTTTATATGATAAATATTTGTATCAATAAATGATAATGGCACGCGTTTTTAACTGAATGATTTATGTATAGTTTAAACATTAGTTCTGACCTATTAATAATACATATCCAGTTCACAGATATAAAAAAATATATTGAAACTCACATTTTAGGAGTTAAATAACAATCTCTTTTGAATTAAGATATTCACATCTGTACTTGTTTATATATATATATATATATATATATATATATATATATATATATATATATATATATATATATATATATATTTTAGTGCTTCTTATTTGCGTTACTTTAGAAAATCTAAACTGATCAACTTTATTTAACAAATTATTTATATTATCTTTCAATGATTAAATAATATCTCCTGTAACAAATTTTGTTCTTATCTGCAAGTGCAAATGATGGTGTTTTTGGACAGAAATTTACGTATTAGGTAATGAATACAATCTTAACTTTCCTGATTAGAGAAAAAGATGCTAACGTTATTTTTAAAAAGTAATCATGATTTTGATGCAGTTTGTTGCCATTATGTGAGTAACTCATATATAAACATTAAATAAAATAAAATATTGAATTGTGAACTTTAATTTTAATTCAATATCATAAAACTATTAGTTTAGTAACTAATATTCGTATTTTATTTATATATTGTCCGTGAGAATCTAACTTCACAAATCATAATCAAGATGTCATAATAGAAGATATAAGGGTTCGAATAAATTTTATTAAGATAAATTTTAACATCATATTGAAAATTTTATTTAAGAGCAATTCAACTTTAGAAATAAGTTTATAAGATAATAATATTTACATTCTACTTAGAGAGTTTCATATTAAGCCATAAAACCCTATATCTAAGAAATACTATTAAAATAAACTTTGATATTATAAAAACAATTAAATTTAACTCAATCTCATACCATCAAATTAATAAATATAGATTTAAACTATTTTATAGTTATAAGAGTTAAATATTATTTTTATTACCAAATTATTATAAAAAATTGTGTTCCATAAATTATAAAATATTTTGTTATTAAATTTTATTAAAATCATATAATACATCCTAATTAACGGTATATAAAAATTATATTATAGTTAATTATGTAATTTTATATATTTATATATAAAATACTATTTATATTATTTATATATAAATAGTATTTTATATATAGCACATAAAATTACGTAATGAACTATAATATAATTTTTATATACAGTTAATTAGGATGTATTATATGATTTTAATAATATATATATATATATATATATATATATATATATATATATATATATATATATATATCATTTGCTAAAGAAAATGTTGTACATAATTTTCATGATTCATGAAGTGCGTGCATATACTAAACCTTTTATAATTCGATTTAAACGATACAATATAATTATTTGATAATTTGAGATTGAAAAATATATTTAACTCTAATTATCATCTTGTTTATCTTATAAGTAATAAAACGCTTTGGTTTGGCAGTATGTCAAGCGGATACAAATTTTTATAAACTAGTTTTTAATGTTTTATATTATGTACTTATTTAGTTCAGTAAGACAAAATATTTTACACATCAAACATGATTATCTCCGAAAAATATAATGGCTCTATTTACTTATAATCATATAAGTCTTTATATTTTCATAATTTTGAATCCAAATTCTTGAACATGTACTTTTAAATAATACTTTAATTGTTAGATTATGTATTATAGATCAATAATTAACAAGAAATAAATTCATAAAAAATAGAGCAATTCTCAATTTTTTTAGAGCAAAAAACTAAAAGCATAGAAGAATTGATCATTGAAAATAATTAATAATCAACCTAGTATTTGATCTTCCTTTTTTTGTAGACTATCTTAGATTCCCTTTTGATTTTCTTCTCTGATAGAGATGAAGAGAAAGAAACAAGATTAATATGAGTGTACTTTTCTTAAGTTTTAATATTTCAATTTGATCTCCGAACAAATTAAAATATTGCTTATGGTCTCTACACAATAATCATTTCATGACATATATATCCTTAATTACATTTACCTAATTATATTCCTTTATAATTGATTAATAAAATATAATGATCCTATTTAATGATTTGTTATATATATATATATATATATATATATATATATATATATATATATATATATATATATATATATATATGTGTGTGTGTGTGTCTATATGTATATATACACATATATATATATATATATATATATATGTGTATATATGTATATATATATATATGTGTGTATATTACATATATACACACACACACACATATATATATATATATATATATATATATATATCCATATAAATTCATATAAATGTGTTAGACTTTATCTGCTCAAAATTGTCATTATATGTCTTAAGTATATCCAAAAGATATTCTATATTAATTATATCCATAAGTAGAACCAAAGCAGTTTTCATTGTATCAATTGTAATCAAACCTGACAATGATCACTAATGCTAACAGAACCAAATGACATGGATTCATCGTGAAATATATAATATGAAAATTACGCCTATTTTCAAATGGTGTTTACTTTATCTCAATGAGATCAATGCAATAACCTTAATATGTAGAGTGCAATTTCTAATTAATAAACCATATATTTATTAAACTAAAAAAGTGTCCATAAGAATGTATGCATACATGAAAACCAAACATAGAACAGAAACACACAAAAATGACTAACTCCTACTGAATCAAAGATTCCTTAAACTAATAAAACACCCATTTGAGCAATATGCTCATGAAAGACCTTGGGTGTAAGAGCCTTATTAAAAGGGTATACCGTCAATGAATTTTTCCCTAAGTGTTCTATGGAAATCCATTCACTATGTACCCTTTCTTTAACAATTTATTTGTTGTCACATTATAACCTAAGTGGTATTTCAATTCCTTTCATAATACGCAGTCCTATGATAAAAATCAACCATATACCTTGATTTGATGCCTTATAGAATGCTACAAATTGTACAACCATAGTGGATAAATTCGTAAGAATTTGTTTTTGGCCAAGAAATCATACCACCAACTATCATGAAATTGTAACCTGAAGTGGATCTTAAACTATCTTGGCATCCTGCAAAATTGTGTTAGAATATTTAATGATCTCTAACTGGTTTAACCTTATATACGTGAGCTTATAAAACTTTGTTCTCTTAAAAAAGCTTCATAACTTTATTGACTGCTTTTCAATGATTGATTCCTGAGTTGCTTAAATATCTACCTAAAACCCCAACTATGCATGTTATATCCGATTACATAGATACTTGGATATACATCAAACTCCTTACCGTTGAAACATATGGAATCTTCTACATTTCTTGAATTTCTAAATTTCCTTTTGGGCATTGATTGAGACTAAACTCCTCTCCCTTAGCAACTAGATAATCCTTTGATTTATTATCCTTCATGCTAAAACCTTTAAGTATGTCATCAACGTACAAAACTAGGAAAATAAACTTGCTCCAATTGAATTTGTGATACAGATAATCAACAACAACATTCATCTCAAAACCAAATGAGATAATAACTTGATGAAATTTGTGGTATTATTGATGAGATACATGTTTTAGCCCACAAATGGATTTTGTTAGTTTGCAAACCGTATACTTTGGGTCTCCTGACACAGTTTTCTAGTTGCATTATTTATCTCGTCAATGTTGCCATTAAGAAACGTTGTCTTGACATCCATTTGATGAAACTCCTAATCATAATGTGCAACAAAAGTCATTATTATTCTAAAAGAGTCTTTCGATGAAACTAGAGAGAAAGTCTCTTTAAAATAACAAACTCATTCCTTTTGAGTATAACCCTCTTGCCACGAGAAAAACTTTATACCTCTCCATATTACCATTAAAATCCCTCATGGTCTTAAATATTCACTTAATACCAATGGGCTTCATACCTTCTAGTAATGGGACAAGTTCCCAAACCTTATTGTCTTGCATGAACTTATACTCTTCATGAAGCACAGTTTTAATCAATTAAAAAACCCCAAATTTCATATACATAATTTTTCATAAAATTGAGGAAAACCAAAATTAGGTTTCATGCCAATTAATCATAAACTAACATTCTCTGATATTAATTGTTAGATAATGAGTCACAAATTAATAATTAATGAGTAACAAACCCTTACAAAATAGAGCAGTTTTCAATCCTCTTTAGAATAGAAAATGAAAGTGTACTAAATCATTAGTCATTTGGAATAATTAATAATCAACATAGATTGATCTCTGATGTTTCTTTTGGAGAGTACCTTAGATTCCCTCTTGATTTTCTCCTCTAATGAGGATGAAGAGAAAGAAACACAATTTATATAAGCAACTCACAAAGGAGGACCATAACCCTTTATATAACCTCTGTCGGTTACTTTTCTTAAGTTTCAATATTTCAATTTTGTCCCTTAACCAATTAAAATATTGCTTATGGTCTTTACACAATAATCCTTTCATGACATATATGTCGTTAGCCACATTTACCTAATTAGATCACTTTATAATTGGATAATAAAATATAATAACCGTAACTCATTTAATGATTATATATATATATATATATATATATATATATATATATATATATATATAAACCCAAATTACTAACATTAATGATGCTAGAAGTTCCACATCGACTAGAGATAATGTCAATTTAAAGTATATAAGTGAGTGCAAACCTCACCTTACAAGCCGTTTTTTGTGAGGTTGAGTTAGGATTAAAAGTTCATTTCTTAACATCGTATCAGCTAGCGGACCACCCATTAATGTCTAGTCTCACGCTTAAGATGTATATACCTCGACGAAATGAGTAAGGCTTAAAAGTTCACTTCTTAACAAATGATATAATTAAATGACCATGTATTTGTTGGAAATCAAAGTATTTTAAGTTTCACATTGAAAAAAAAAGAATTGAATCTTATATAACAATAAAGATTCATAAAATTATTATTTTAAAGTTTTTAGTTAGAAATATATTAATATTTTTGTGTGAGTTAAAGATGGTATGAAAATTTATCTTTATTGATAACCGACTATCGTAAAGTATTCCTGAAGTTGAAAAACTTTTCTTTCATATACATGCGACTCTACAATGGTTTGCTCACACTTGAGTCCACATATTTCAAACCAAACTCAGAAAACAACAACAAGCAAAGTGACCATAGTAAAACGCTCTTCTTCTATGTTGATAAGATAATAGTTTCACTAACTTTTCTGTATGTCGATAAGATAAGAGTTTCACTAACTTTTCTGAACATAATTAACCATCTTTAAATAATGGACACTACCAAAAAGGGGCATTACCGACGGCCCAAAAGCCTTCGGTAATAATCCTTCGATAATTAGCGCATTTCCTTTAGTGGGAGAACAAATAATTAGTCATTCATCATTGATCAAATTAAGAGATGAACTTCATAATCTTACAAATTAGATTACTTAGTGTAACCTTGATCATGTATGTTTAATGTTTATGTACTATATAGACTGACGATTTACACCACCCGGTTGGTCAACTGCATAGAAATTCAACTCCAAAAATCTCAAAACAATGTAAATCGAACGGTCACCAACCGACTTGATAACCCTTCGGTATTTTTCACATAAAAGATTTTACAATTTGATTAATAAGATAAAAACATACTTAGATGATATTGGACTGCAGTTAAATCAAACTTAATCAAAAACTCATTTTAAAACCTATAAATATAAAAATAAGATAAAGAGATGTATTTATTAGATATTTAAGATTTAGCTGTAATAACTTATCAATAACTAAAATGTGAGAATACCTCTAGCAGGTATCCAAATTAATATTGAATTGAAATTTAAATAATGAAATAGAACATCTTTTTTAATCTGAAAAGGTACAGAAAGAAAGGTAATCACTTTTGAGGAAACGCGGTGGCGTCATCATTCCCATAAAAGGCAGCACCGACTGGAAGCCACAATACAAACGTTATAGTTTGAAATTAGACAAAACAAATCACGTTTGGAATACACAAACTACGGTTTCACTGAATCACTGATATACAAATTGTGCTTGAAAAGTGGCAAAACCGACTTTTCCAGAAGCAGAAGCAGAAGCAGAAGCTTCAAATCTGCAAACAAAACATGAGTGGAGCATAAGTTGGCTTAGAAACAAATATAGACTAATGAGAACCGTAGAGAAAATTTACGCTCATCTTAATTTCGTATTATATTAATCTATTATTGTTTTATAATCTTAATATTATTGATTTGATGATCATTAAGTTTTTCATCGAACTCCATTAATCACTATTTTAACTGAATTTCTTTTCTTAGTTATTTTTCATGTACTTTAGTTAGTATGAAAATAGGTCTGTGATTCCAAATGTACAGCTGTAATTCTTTTTTTCTGAAATTACGTCTAGTACTTCTATGCTAATTTTATTAATATGTTAGTTATATAAATAAATGGATGTACTGGTATTTTTATATAACTATTATATTTAATAAATATATCTTTATTATATTTAATAATTTAATAATTATGTATAGAAAGTTTTTGTAACAAAATTTTAATATGTTCATACATTATAAATAATATATTCTTACATGATAAAAAATATCATATAATAATTTTAAATTTAAATTGAAAGATAATTAAAGCATAAAATAATAATTTTAAATTGAATTGCTATTAAGAATATAAATATATTTTTTAATAAAACCATAATTGGCAAATGTATAAATATTTGCTTTATATATTTTTATTAAAGCATTGCCAATCTCCTTTTTTTTTTCAAGCGTGTTCCTTCAAATATTAAAAGCATTCTTCTTTCATGATACTTTAGTTTTCATTTCTGTTTTAAAATATATTTTAGAAACAAGGTTATGATAAATAATAGAATAATATTAATTTTAATATCTTTATATAGAAGTTTATATTAAAATTTGGTAATAAAAAGTTAATTTTTAAGACGTTAATTAAAAAAATCAGTATAAAAAATAATATTTGTGTTGTATATAACTTTTTTTCCCATATGGATCCATCTTTATTTTTATTAATTGGATTGGTGGATATTCAAATTGAAAAAAAAAATAGATAATAAAAGAAGATTACTATTAGATAATATAAACAACGTTTAAATATGTTGAAGAAGATCGTATTAAATTATTTAAAAATTTAAATGTTAGTTTTTGAAACATTATTTAACATGTTAATTTTAATAAGCTAAAAAATTATATTAGTTATTTTTAAATTTTAGAAACAAAAATGTATTAAAGTTTGAAATAAAAAATAAAATCCAATTTCACGTCTAAGTTTATAGACTTGAAACATATTTAAATCCATAAATAGAGTAAGATTGTAGAGTCTTCACTAATGAAATTAAGCAAGGACTCGAAGTAGTATTAGGAAGACATGTGCCCGGATCATGACAGAAAGAACTTCATAAAGTAAAACAAGTTATAAATACTGACACAGGATAAAGGTTTCTCCCTATCAAGTAGCTAAGGCTGTTACTTTGCAAATGGGGCAGATGTTCTTCTGCATTAGCCACTGCTTGATGCAGGCACTGTGAAACTCATGCCCACAATCCAGTGATCCAACATTCTCTCCATCACCAAATTCCTCCTGCCATCAGAATAAGAAAAAATGCAGTGAGTATCTATCTCAGAAGTTAAACACACCATTGTAATGGTTTTCATGTTCTCATACCGAGACAAACATCAATCATACCTGACAAATGCAACAAGGTTCCAAAGCTGTAGAAGACTGTGTCATGAGTGGTGTGTAAAGTCGTTGCTTCATCAACTTAACAATGACATCCTCACTCAATCCAGTGCTAACATCTCCTATACGTTCCTCCAATGCCAACAATTCCTACAACACCAACTGAAGTTAGAAGAAACAGCAGAAAGCAACTGGTGGATGAGGATACCATGACCATATATCCCTTTTTACCTCATAAGACATGTTGTCAACATCAAGGCGCATTTCTCTATGTCTGTCGTGTATTTCAGCCATGCCATGATATAGGAAAGTGTCAAATAACGCATAATCCTGATATTTCACAAGTGGCAAAGGAAAATGTTAAGAGAGTACTTCTCAATAGTTTAGCGTTTGCAAGGTCAACTACAACATGGCCTACACAAGCTAACCGTTTCTGCTTACTTCGAATCCAAATAATTCTTTTGAGCTATTGAAATACAAAGTTCATTTCATTTCTTGTTAGGGGCAATGTGAAACACATGATATAATAAACATTGCAGAAGAAGTAGCATCAACTTCTATTAAAGTTTATCAAGTGTGATACAATTATCATAAATAATCAAATATTAATTTCACAATACATCAAACAAATGTCATAAAGTGTCACGAGATATATCTGTACAGTGAGATTCGAACCTCAGCTCGTAAGTTCTCACCCCTTCGCATTGACATCAAGACCTCGCGAATCTGGCACAAAGAACAAATAGATAATTCGAACAGATACGACAATGATGTCACCGAATTTAGCTAATTTCTTTATCAAATTTCACTTCCTAAAGATGCTTGTTAGTGGGCTGCTACAAATAAGCTATTTTGTAAAAAGTAAATTGAAAAAAAGATTATGAAAAAATGAGATACCACATGAAATTGCACAAACATCAAGACACTAAAAATTATCAAAGAATAATATGAATCTGAAAAAATTGTTCTATTTATTCACTCATCCATATTTCTTGTTTAAAAATTTAAACTTGGCTATATAACATATCTTGTTTTGTAAAACCATCACAAATTCATGTTGTATCCTTCAAATAACGGCACAAATAATTTGTAGAAAGGGAAAGAAACAAAAATTATACCTCGGATAGTAGTTGTCGTCTCCCCTCATTGCCGAAGGTTAGTGCTTGCAATGAATGGGGACTAGAGAGAACATCAGCACCACTTCTTTCCGTTAACAATGTTGTTCTTAGATAGGATTGATTGTTGCCAGAACCCTGGGTAAACGAGGGAGGACCAGAGGAAGATGGAGTAGAATGACCATTATGAACACCAGATGCAGAGCAAATTGATGGAAAAGGGGGCCAAAGATTGAATTCTGACACACTGTGCACATTTTCAATTGGGACTTCATGATTAAAATTCCAGCCAGAGTTATGTGAAGCGTGGGCATTTGGACTAGATCCAATCCAGGATCGAGGAGGTACACCTTCAGAAAAGTTCACATTACCAGAAGGTGTATGCCAATGTGTAGGTTCATATTGTAAAGATGCAGGTGCATTCATAAGGTGCTCAGTACTATCTCTGGGAAACACTCTCAAATTAAAATCTTCTCGAATAACTCTATCTCCAGAGTTATAAGAAAATGAAGATCTACCCTCCCTAGGATTGGCGATTCTACTCAAAGGAAAAGAATGGATGCGTTGGGCAGGTGATTGGTTTAAAGAAGTACCAGAATTAGCAGTTGTTACTTCAGCTATTAACCTCAATTCCAATGAATCATTAAGTGACTGAGAGCTGGGTATTTGATTCAGCGAAGAATGATTATGATGCCTAAAACACCCTATTGATGGTAAATTGACATGTATAGATTCCTGATCCTGTAGTTGGCTCATTCTTCTGTTGAAGTTTCTTACAGGCCTTTCTAGATTTTCTGCAATACTTATCAAAGGAAATGCATTGGAAACTTTTTGTCTCACTTCATTTCTTACATTCTGCAGTAATCGAGGACTGGTAACAGGAATATCCTCCAAAGTTGTAACATCACTTAAGTTGCTAGAAGCATTAGGATCAGCAGGACCAACAGGCCAATAATCATTTTCAGATTGTGCAAGCGTGCTTGAGCTTCCTCCTGAGCACAGTTGCCTAGAACTACCTTCAAGAGCTTTTCTCTTGCAGGAAGGACCCCAATTAACTAGAGAACTTGAACTATCACCTTCAACCCAAGCCATGGATCCAGAGTTTTCAGATGAAGGTCCTATGTAATTGCATGATGCACTGCCAAATAATGTCTTTTCTCTATCTATTCCACTAGTATTATAGTCATCAACACTACTACTAGCTTCTTTTCCCTTCCCACGGTCAGAAGCATGGGCAATATGCCCCATATCTGGACTAATATATTGGGTAATATGATTAGAACTAGAGCCTTGCCAAAGGGAAGGATAAACTCTAGATTGATTGCCATGTAGGTTATTGCTTGAGCTAACAGGAAAAATTACTCTATTTGGTTCAAATTGTCTTTCCTCATACTCGAGATCATCCTCACTAGTAGCATTATATGAAGATGACGAATCATGTTCTGATTTTAGCCCTTCCCCATTGCTTTGGTTGGTCAGATTCAGTCTAGAACTAGATTCCCCTAAATTCCAACAACTGAAGCTTTGAACATCATGACTAGTACTACATAAATATGCAGTCTCACCAAAAGATCCCCTATAATCTGAAAATCGGGAATCTACAGCATTTTGCACATGATTCAAGGAAGACTGATGATTTGTATCAGTGCCACGAGAACTGGGCCCTTGCATCATACTAATAATTGTTGGGAACGATCCAACAGTTCTCCTTTGACCTTGCATCAGAATCAAGTTATCCCACCTAAATTAATCAACAGAAAACATATATTAGATCCTCAAATCTCAAGCTATAAGTAAGGAGTGCCAGAGTCATGTATATAGCCTGCAGATGTTGTCATGAAATTAAAGGGCATGCTTTGTCACATATACAGTCGGAATTTAACTATTTAATCAATGCAATAAAATAAATGAGGTAAGATATACAAACAACAGATAGCAAAATTGTTCAATGAAAAGCCTAAAACTACTCTAGTAACACATAAATCAGGTAGAACTAGCCCAGATATCTCAAAAACGAAGGTTTTTTTTTTTGACAAAAAAGAGTATTGTTAAATGTGCTCACCTTAACAGGAGATTTAGATGGAAGAGAAATAAAAAGTAAAATAAATACATGTACATTATCACTAAGAAAAGCAATAACTATAATATTACGCAGATAAGTGGATATTTTTTTTAGACCCCCCACTGGCTGATGACTGGGTAAAGATGAATAGAAGAATTAAGGCATGTTCTTGTCAATGGAATTAGTGGAAAATATATGGACTTTGAATTAGCTGTATATTTTGTAGTTTTTATTCTCTCCTTAAATTGAATAAATAAAAAAATTTCTGGACATTAAATTAATTGTTATTCTCTTCTTACTTGGGATAAATGTTTGTGCTCGAGTTACCCAATATTTTGAGCTGAGAATCGGGATGTAAGCTTATAATAGAATGCGATTTATATGAGAATTCTCAAGCAAGATAACGCAATTTTATGAGTTTTACATGGTATCAAGCTGACTTACAATCCTAACACCATTAGAGTTTTTCTTACTTCTTTCTTCACCTTGTTTCAAATTTCACAATTCTTACCATCTTGGTTCTTTTCTACAGTTTTTCCTAATCCAGTTTTGGTTCTTTGTCATGTCTTCAGAATAAAATTGATGTTTCAATGGTTCCCCTTAATGGAAAGAACTATAACTTGAAGATTCCATTTATAGATATTTGTCAAAGGAAAATATTTTTGGAATCACATTGATGGCAATGCTTCTGCTCCTGATAAAGAGACAAACATAAGGATGAACGGGCTATATGGGAGTAAAAGATGCTCAAAAGTCATGGCATGGATCATTGATTCTGTGGATCCTAAAATCGTCTTTGTAGCTTAATATTTTGTGCCAAGAATAAGCATGTCAACATGCAATAAAATACCATTTATATTAGAATTGGGCACATTGTGAGACAAGTGACAAAATTCCATAGTTTTGACAACAGATAATCCATAGTATGCTCAATTAAAGTACCTATTAAGAGGGATGAATGGGAAAACTTATAGGTATTGCACTATTTCCCTAAAAATCAATTGCTCCAAAATCATAACTTGTAAATGACAAGAGCAAACCATTGCAAAAGCTAAAGTTGTTAGAAGAAGGCCAAGTAATGAGTTTTATCAACACCTCAGAAAGTATTAAAACGTACAAAGTATTTACTTTTCCCTCATTTCTCCCCTACCTCAAGGATGGTAAGTGCAACAAAATGTCTGCATCCTAAGGCACCAAAACTAAGACATTAGTATAGCTTGAGATTAATCAGGCTAAACTGAACGAAGATAAAACCAGCCGTATCATCAAATGAGTGAAACTTCACAATACCTAATCCTACAATCCTAGGCAGCAAAATCAAGTTGGGGAATTAAAATAAACCGAATCCAAACTTAAAGAAATGAAATTTGAATCAAACTTATAAAGAAGAGCAAACATGCCTTCCAACTGATTCAAAAGCACAAAAGGGTATGCTTGAAAATTAAAAAAAAAAATAGAAAAAAAAGGAAGAAAAACTTAGGGAAAAAACAATGATTTAACGCAATCCTATATCCCCGAACCATGAAAGAGGTATGAGAACTTGGGAATGAAAACAAAATCCGCAATTCAGATAACTTTAAAAGCCGAAAAGAACAAAAAGGGATTTTCACAAGCATAGTCAGAGCATTAACGAGGAAGGTGAGGTTGAGATAAAAAGAATGAATAAGAATTTGGAAATGGAGAATTTATTACCAGAAGGAGATCTCCAGATTCAAATGGGTAGGTTTAATTGAGGATGATGATGAAGATTCAACTGTTTGAATTACAGTGTTTGTTTTTGTTTAATTAAATTATTGGTGGCTTTCAGGAGCAGAAGGAAGCAATGAGAAGACGACAAGGGAAGAGAGAAAGAAGAAAAAGAAGAGAGAGAAAGGGATTAAAGGGACAGAGTACCTAGCGCACAGTAATCTATAAACTCTCGTTCAAGATTTTCGGAAGCGAGAGAAAATAGGAAGGAACAATGTTGTTTTATATTTAATAAAGCCTTTTGGGTTGGTCATATGTTGTACTGCATGGGAGATGCTGTCACCTTATTAAATCAATTATGTTGCTCATAAAAACTAATCTCTTTATCCTTTACGGAAAAGTTTATTACATAAGTATTTCGGTTCACACATTTGTATTTGTTATATTAAAAAATACATATAATTTTTTAAATTTTTTACTTTTATGAATAACTAATTAAATATAAAAAATAATCTAATTTAAAATATTTATAATTTTAATTTTAAAAATTATATAACTGTTACTATTAAAAGAAAAATACATTTAAATATTTTTTTTCAAATAATTAAATAAATATATATTTTTTTTGTTAAGAAAAATTTTTAATTAAAAGATAATAAAAAAATTAAGAAATAGTGAATCCTCTATAGTATAAATCTGGTGATTTTTTCTTCAATAATATGCCCTAAAAATAAAAATTATCAAACCTTCCCTCACTAGTTACTCAAATAAAAAAGTACTGTTTACGTACCAAATCAGTTTTTTTTTCCTTATCTTTTTCTCAAACATACTTAAAATGTTTAATAATTTAAAACATTAATTTCTAAATAAATATTTTTAAAATCAAATTCACTTAAATATTTTTTAGAATATTAAAAATATATAAAAAGTTTTTGTTTATAAAAAAATAACATTGATAGTTAATTTCAACATAAAATATCAAATTAATGAATAATAATACTTGAAGAACACTTGAGCAATATTAATATTATAAAGTTAAATATTTTTATATAAATATTAAATTTAAATTTTAAGGTAATAATTTAGGATGTTAATAACAGTTTTAATAATATATCTAATTTAGAAACATAGTAATATCATTATTATTAATTAGAATTTATTAAAAAAATGTGTAAAAGTTATAAATATATTGATAACTATATTACAAAAGGAAACTTTATTATGAAATTTGATTATATAATTTTTAATTTAAAGCTAATTATTTATAATTAGTTAATTTTATGTTGAAGAGATGGTTTTGAATTTTGACATGCTTTATTATTTCTTTTATTTGAAATTAGATTGAAATATCATTGAGAAAAAATAAAAATTTGATTAATAAATCAGTTAAATTTCTTCATATTTCAGTACATGTTTAATAGGGCAAAATAGTTGTGCAATAATCGATCACATTCGTTGTATAATCGATTTAAACATGTTTCTATGCCAACATGTGTTTGTTGAGTGCATTGATGTGTTTGGAATGAAAAATGATTTGAAATTTGCTTAAGTGTTGAACTTAACCGATTACATAAGTTTCATAATAGGTTAAATTGTTTATCTTGTGAAAATCATTTTCATTCAAAGTCATAACTGCATATAAAAGTCATATTAATTGGTTGTTGGCTTGTATGATTTATTTAATCGATTGTATGCACTGTTTAATATGTTAAATCTGAAACATATGTAAAATTGTTAAAGTAGAAGGAAAAACTTAATCGATTACATTATTTGATTAATCAATTAAATTGTGTCAGGATGTGAAAATCCTATAAATAAGTGTCTTGTGCATTGTTTCAATACAATTCTGTGAACATTCACTTTCATAACTAACTTGTTTGCTGAGTATTGGTTGCAAGAGCGTCTAAGAAAGTCTTGGAGAATCAAGATCATACATTTAGGTTATTCATAAAGATTCTTGTAAGAAAGTTGAGCTGAAACATTCCTTATCATATATGTACTTTTGGTGTAATCTTTGAAGACCAATGTCTACATTGCAATCAAGAGGATCGTGTTCCTATTGTTGTTGGCTAGGAGGAGAATCGTAATGTTCTACATTGACAGTTGGGATTGCTCTCAAGGTATTCAAAAAGTTGGGATTGGTTTCTAGGTTTGTAAGATTGTGAGGTGTTCACATTTTGTACTGTAAGTGATATTTAGTGGGAAAAGAGAGTGCATTGAAAAGAGGATATCTCTGTATTCTTGCTTGTATACTCTATCATTATAGTAGAATTCCTTCAACTAAGGTTGTTGAAGGAAGACTGGATGTAAGCTTGACCGAACCAATATATATTGCTATGTTGATCTTTCTATCCTTTCTCCTTTATTGTTGTTTCATATACTTGTGATATTGATTTCAAGAAAACTCAAAGATTTTGCAAAGCTTTTCAAAAGAACAATTTTTAAAGCAAAATCCAATTTACCCCCTCTTGGTTTGAGATATAAGGCTTCACTTTTCTAACAATTAGCAATCTTAAAATATAGTGTGTTATATATGGCCTAAAACCTCTCTACCCTACTAATTAAGGCTTACAAGTCAGATATATATGATGCAAGTTACTAGGCACCTGATATTAAATAGTCTGCGACTAGGGTGACAACCTTCACATACTTCAAGAAAGATCATGAGGTCAGAAACCGAGTCGGGTACCGCTTACTGGCATCTCTATATGTCTGTTGAGGACTTTCCAATGTCACAAGATTTAACCAAAAACAAGCATCGCTTCGTTGGTAAGTTGGTCATTGGACCCCAAGGTCAATGGACCCATAATTGTGATTCATTTAAATGAGGGTCGTGGTTAACAAGGTATGCCTATAAATATTATTTTATTAAATTAAAATTTAATTTTTGTAATAATATTTGTTATTTTACATATTAATATGTATACTACTTGTTATTTTATTTGTATTTTAAGATTAAAAAAATTATATTTAGTGAGAGCTATTTTATGAAGGTTACAAAAACCTTCCATAAATTAACATAATTTAAAATGGTAGATAGGTTGTCTAAAATAATAATAATAATAATGAAGTTTTTATTATTTTTTTAAGAAATTTATCACGTGAAGAAATTATAATATATTTTTTAGTTTTACTTTTTTTTCTCCCTCATATTTTTTACATGTTCCCTCCATTATTTTATAACCATTTCCTTCTACACTAAGCATTTCTTTTTTGCACTCTCGATACAAGAATTCCTTACGCACTCTTCCCACGAAATTCATCATTGATAACCTTTTTGCTTCACTTCACTGACCATCTTATTAATTGATGTTTAATCGAAGTTCACTCGACATTAACTTAAAGGAGATGAAACTTGGTGGAGAATGTATACTTTTATTCACTATGTAGAGGTATGTGACTTGAACCCGATTTCAATTTCAAAAATGTGTTTATATCGGACAATGTTGTTGTTATCCATTTTGTATCAAGTATGAAATTGTTCTTTATAGGATTCACTAATAAATCTGAGAATCCCTAATTTTCAAACCTAATGCCCTGATATCTCTACCTAATGGATTGTTGGACACAACAAATTCTTCTAATGAGTGTGTCTCTTGCATAGACAATGTCAATCCACCAATGAATTTATTATTCCTAAGGTCCACAAGGTTAGATTCTTAGCGGTATTTGTGGCCAACCCCAAGGTGCTCGAACAACTATACTCCAAATTTTAGTGAAATGAAGTAAGCGAGTTGAAGGATGCAGGGAAATATGAGTTTGTGATTGATGCAAAAGTGGAATTGAAGGTGTAATGTTTGGTGATAATGAGCCTAGCCAACCAACCTAACTAAGGAAGGAGGCTAGAGGAGACTGAGAAGGACTCAGGTAAGGTGACTCTTAAGCAAGAAAGAAGTTGGAGTGATCTCAACAACATATCTTTACTAAGCATCAAAAGTAAAAAATACAAAGGGTGAGGTGTTGAGTTTATAGTAGCTTTAGCCCTATACACGAGTATCAACCTTAATTGATCATCAGCCAAGTCTTACGAATCATGTTCCATGTGGAAACAAGTTTTTAAAGTGGGTTTACACATATACAAGACAAGAAGAATGGTACTACTCTAGAAGCTCCACTAGCAATGGGCGCATGTCTGGTCCATAAGGCAAGTTATGAAGCACCATGTGGCTATGCTGAGCAGTCCTCTACTTGCCAAATTAGCTTGATTTGCATTGACTCTTTAGCATTTGATGCCTCTTCTTCTAGTTCTTCTTGTATTCTTCTGACCATTCCTCTGGTAAAAGGTCCATTGGTTGACCCTATTCATCATCTCTTCCCTCTTGAGAAGGATTTGTCCTCAAATTTAAAGGATCCATTTTTGCATTATTATCTGCAAAAGGACGAAGGTCGGATATGTTGAAGGTAGCATGTACTCCATATTCCTTAGGAAGATCTAATTGATAAGCATTGTTATTATTATCAAATTTGGCGTCGTTGCTAGGAATCACGGTTAGGTATTTTATCATTTTGTTTTTTTTTCATTTACATTATCTTTTTCTTTATTTTTTTTCTCTATCATTTATTTTACTTAATTTTATTTAGTTTAGGAAATTTGTTTTTTGGATTTTTATCATAATTTTTTTGGGAAATTTGTAAAACTAGTTGGAGAATAGTTTGGCTAAGGAAAGATAAGGTACTTAAGTTGTCCATTGAGACACACATCTCTTTCCTAGAAGTCTAGTCAACAAGCTTTCAACTTATTTCGTTTTAGAAAACCTCTTTAAAAAATGAAAAACAATTTTTATATAAAAATAATCAACAATGTGATTTTCAAATGAATTATGATTAGACTTCAAACCAATGTTGATTAGATAGATGTTATTGCTTCAAGAGGTTGACATTGAGATTTAGGACAAAAGTGGGGAACATAACTTAGTACCTAACCATCTTAGTAGGATTGAAAAGGAAGAAGATGACATTCCAATTCAGAATGACTTTTCTGATGAAGTCCTACTAGCTTTGACAACTGTTAAAGGTATGTACCCTGAACCTTGGTTTGCTGACATTGTTAACTGTTTGGTTGTTTATGAGAGTCTTGGATATTTTAATGTTTTTTATGCCGTTAGAGTTAAATATTGATTAATTTAAAGCAAGAAATTATATTGTTCATGTTGAAAAATAAGGCCAAAAATTAGTTTATTCATGAAAGGAAACTACAAAGAGCTAAAAGCAACCCTGATTTTCATTTATACACTCTATTTTTTTGAAATAGGCCAAATAGTTACCTTTTTCTCTTACACCCCTAGCTTTTAAAAAATGCAACCCCTTTTTCAACATTGGGCTAGGAAATCTGTTCTATACCCTTTAATTTCTCTATACACACCCCCTACTACTAACAATAAATTAAAACTATTTCAATATATATATAAATATAACACATTAGTAAAAGCTAACAAAGAATAGTAATATTTTTAATCACAAGTGAAATCTACACTTAAACAAAGGCAACATTGAAATAATTTCAACCTTTGTAAAAATGAAAAAAAAATATAAAACTTTATTATATATTTTTTCTTACAAAATTATATTTTATTTTACACTTAATAGTAAATTTGTTAAATTTTCGAACAAGACTTATTAACCTTGACTATATATGATAGTATCCTTTTATTATTACTACTAATATTACTGCAATAGTCATCATGAGCATGATCATTATCTTAATTGTTATTTGTATTGAAATTCTTATTATTGTTAAGATAAGATCGTTTAGAGAACTAGATTATACTTAACGAAATATTGTTTATTGAATGAAGCGGCTAAAGGATATGTTTATTAAAAAATAAAGTTGAATGAAATAAACATTTATCAAAAAGATCAACGTTGAACAAAATAAGCATTTATAACATTTTAAGAAATTTTAGCATATATCGTCTAACAAACAAGGCTTAACAAAACAACGTCTAACAAAAGGAAACGTTTAAGTGTACACTTTGTAAAACACTAAAGCTTAAATTTTATATCCCAATAGTCTTGAACAAATAAGTGTTTAAAGAAAAGAATCATTTAGAAAAAAACTTGTTAAATGATGTAATGAAACTTATAAAAAGTTTTATTGAGTAAGTGTTTAAAATTTTATATCGTCTACAGATCATATATCAGACACATTGCTTCCTAAACGATGCTTCTATCAAACGAGTTGACATATGGCAATATGTTGTAAACACCCAATACGCCTTAACATTTACCAACGTTTAAAATTTTTAATGCATGTACAAAAAACACATCTTTACTTGTATGTTTTATTCTCTTTATCTGTGTAAATCATGAAAGTGCAAGACCTTTATTCAAATTCCTGCACAAGAAGGATAAAGACGTTAAGAGATAGGAAGACATTTTGAGAATGTTTCCTTAATGCTTCAATCTCTATAGAACTGTATAAGCTACTTTTGTAAAAGCTCTGACAAAGCACTGCAACTCTGCAACGTAGACTTGAGTCTGACTACCTATCTAAAAAGGCTACGAAGTCTATGTGGAAGTCAATTCTCTATCTACTGAATCTCTGTCGAAGAAGGATATATATAGATTATTGCATGAAGAGAAGACCAAGAGATATGTGCATAAAGATAAGCTTGTTGTTATGTTGCCTCTCTACATGATCTAACACTTATTTGAAAGGGAAAGTCTTTTCAAGTATTCAGATTTCATTGTATTGAATCTATCCTCTCTTTGGGAGTTATTTGAATTTGTACTTGTATTCAAGAAAATTTTGATAATTGTAAATTCATGAGTGAATTAAAATACTTGTTTGTTTAGCTCATATGAGCTAAACAATCTATTCAGGTTGACTAATGTAAACCGGGAGTGATTCATACTACTTGTTGATAGGGAGAGCTAAGTACAGTTGAACCCATATCTCACATGAGTTTTTTATGATGACAAAAGAAATGTTTTATAGTTTCTTGCACAACAAAATGGCAAAACAATTGCTTGATTATATCTGTGTTTATGCTTGAACAAAAAATACTTGTTAAACTTTTGGCAAGCGTACCAATAGTCAACTGTAGTATAATGATTTTTAAGTAAGAGTGTCGATCCCACGAGGAACAACTTCAACTAAATAGATAAATTTATCTCAAAGAGCATATACACAAGGGTATTCAACCTGATTCATAATGGATTTTGATAATTTATACTACGTTGCGTAAAAGTAAAATATTAACAACAAATAAGTTAAAGAAAGTTTAATATGAGAAGTTGGGATTGAATTCATCTATCTCACTCGTCTGCAATCTTAATGAATATAAACATATAGCAACTGAAATTACCAATATTGATGCAACACACAAAAGTCATTTATAACGATTCCTTGTGTATAAAATTCATAAGATCAGTTCCTTGAATATTGATTCCTCACATATCCAACAAACTTTACAGCATTATATTCAAGTGTTATAAGCAATTGATAAACTGAAATCTATCCCTAGCATCGCAGGATATCAAGTATTCTTGTTCAGATCAGATTTTAGAAATACTTTCTAGTCAAAACTAAAACCCACATTCATGAAACTATTGATCAGATAGAATCAAGCACTAAGAGCAAAACAAAAATACCAATATTGAATAAAACATAAATGTTATGTATAAATATCACCAAATTACATCCGAGTTCGAATCGATTACATTCAATCCCAAGAGAAAAGATCAGTCACTCATGGTGGCCATTAACATTCTAAGAGATGAAGAAGAAGATCATACAACTAAAGTGGAAGAAAAACTCTTTGGGTAGCTCTGTGTCTTCTTTTCTCCACACTCTCTGTCTTCCTTCTTTCTTTCTGAATCGTCAGTATATATACTACGTGAATTCTCGCTTAAGCTAGATGATTATCGCTTAAGCGAGAAGAAACTTCTTGGAGAAGATAGTCATTTTCGCTTAAGCTAAATTATTTTCGCTTAAGCGAGAATGACTTTTAAATCAATGGCTTCCTGGATGAATCTAGCTTAAGCGAGATCAATTTAGCTTGGGCGAATTGTTGTAGGATTTACTCTTCTCTCTTTTATCTTTTCTCTTAATTTACCTGGAACATATACAAAATAGGGATCAAATGATTTCCTTTTAATCAACAACTCAGAAACATGTGATTACATTTCATCTTTCTTAGATTGGGGAAATTTGATACAAATGTACACAATTTAATACAGAAGTGCCAAAATTCCATATGAAAATTTACTACTTTTTTTGCACTTATCAACTTCCCCCAACCTAGTATCTTGCTTGTCCTCAAGCAAAGTAATAAGATCCCTACAGCTTTTCAAAACTCAAACTTTGAAATTGGTTATTTGAGAAATCAATTTCATAGTCCTTAGAAGACAAATTGTGTATTCCAAACTACAGATTCAAAATCAGAAGCAAGTGGTGAATCCAGTTATCAAATAAAAGCAGGATAAAAGTGCAGCAAATTTTTCAAGACAATCAATTGTAAGAACCATTGATTCTAACCAAGGAAATTCTCTCTTGAATCTTACAAGGGTGTGTTTCTCTCATTTCCACCGAAATTGAACAAATTAAAATTGCCAATCATTTTCAATCAAACCACACACACAATCAACATGAATCTCAAGGACTTTTAAAGGTTGTAATGAGGCTGGGCTTTCAAGAATTATGGTTTTTCAAGATAACAAAAGCACAACTTTAGAAAAGAGAGCATAACTACACTTTAAACTCACTTCCAATTCTACTCTCAATTCATCCCATCTCATACCTCAAAACCCAATGTTTCTTTTTTATTCATTATTCACTCCTTCTTTTTCTTCTTTCCTTTTTTTTTTTACATTTCTATACAATACTAAGGAGTGAATTATAGTACAAAATACTCAGCCTCTTTCTTTTCCAAGTACAATTCCACCAACCAATTCCCATTTTAAAATTGAATAAAATGCACCTATGCTCTTTATCCCTAAAGTGTGCAGAGGGAAAGGATACTAATTAAAGTTAAGGTTAAGGTGCATAATTCAAAGCAATTAGAGTCAAATGGGCTATCACAAAAGGATGATTATTCCTAGGTTGGATGTTTGGCACTGAGTTATTTAAATTCAACAAAACTGCCTTGATCATTTCCATGCTTCAAGTGTGATGTTATCCAAATGAAAACTCAAGCAATATCAACTTGACAACAAACAGTGGAAACTCTTAAACTGTTTAAGGATTCACACACTCACTGGGTTTTGTGTTTGGTTTCTTTCCTTGGTATATCACTTGTTACAATTGATTATCTTAACCAATTATCCAGCACTAATATCCTAGTCCCATTTAACTATGGATTCAACCAAAATTTTCCCTTTTTCTTTTTCAGTTCTACTATTTTAGGACACTTTTTTTGAAACTTGATTTCTCTTTACCCAATTTCCTCAAGAAAGATTTTCTTATAATTCCCAAAAAAATTCATTTTAGTTGTGTATGTGCCTCTTAATAACCAAGTTGAGGGGAACTGTTTGTATTTCCTGCTAGTAAAACTCTATCAATATAGTGCTTCCCTTCAACTCAAGTTGTTGAAGGAAGACTGGATGTAGGCTTGGCCGAACCAGTATATATTTATGTGTTGATCTTTCTATCCCTTCTCTTTTATAATTGTTCATATTCTTGTTTGATTGCATTCCAAGAAAACTTCAAAATTTTGAAAAGCTTTTGAAAGAACATTTTTTAAAAAGGAAAATTCGATTCACTCCCCTCTTGGTTAAGATAATTGGCCTAACTTTTTCTACACTTGTTCTATACCTTGAGTGGTTGATACTCATTGATATTAGGAGTGATTAATAATACACGTTGTAAATTAAGAATAGTTTATACTTGTTATAATCTTTGTTAAAGATTAGCTAAACCACTTAAGAAAATTGATACCAATATAAAAGTTATTTGTTACTCCTTTACTTTACAAATGTTTTTCAAAATGACTTTTAATCACATAAGTGTCTAATAATTATTATAGACAGTTTATGTGCTGCAAAAGTTATTAAATATTATTTTGCAAAAAAGTTTTACAACATTATTCAAACTTCCTTTTCTAATGTTTTTTTGTTTCACTTATTATATAGTCCACATGAATTATTACTGCCCAAGATGAATATAATCTTAAACTAATTTTGTTAATATCATACAAAATTTAAATTATTTTATTAAACTGTAAAATTAGTCCGTGAGTTTGACTCAACCTAATAGATCAAAGGTGCAAAGTGGGTTAGCTCAACTAAAATTGAATTTTCTTCAAACCATTATTATGACATGTTGAACCAATTAAAAATAGACATGTTTAGGTTTTAGTTTATATGTTAATATAAATTTAAAAGATAAATAATATCAAATCAAATAGGTTAAATAGTTTTCAAAATCTAATTAGTTGAAACAAGCCGGTACAAATTATATTTATGCAAAAAAAGAATTTTGGATGAAATGGAGATGCAGGGGATCGAACCCTGTACCTCTCGCATGCAAAGCGAGCGCTCTACCATTTGAGCTACATCCCCGGTTTACATCAAGCCTAACTAATGAAATAATATATTAAATTTCACTATTTTGATCCTAAATTTAACACATAAATGTATTTTGTAACTGTGAAATCTCAATTGATTTCGTTGTGGATTGCTATTTACTGAAAAAACTTAAATCGCATTTCAATTATTCTCAAATTAGTTTCGCTATATTTCATGAATTTGAGGTTTGTTAATATAGTTATTTTTTCTTTTACCCCTTTTACCTAACAATGAATTTATTATTAATGGGTGTTTATTTATTCTTTTTTTTCCCTTAAGGCATTAGTTGTGAAGGTTGACATTATGAGGAATGATTTAGAGAGGTGAAATGTAAGTTAATGAATATTGGATTTTGTTATTAGCGTACATTTCTCATTAAAAGAATGAAAAGATTAAAATAAATTTAATTAATATTTTTTAAATAGATGGATGAATTTCAAAGCTTTGAAAGAGTTTGATTTAAGTTAAATTAGAAGTAGTTAATCAATTGAAGAGATTATTTTCTATTAAAATGAAAGTATATTACAAAATTTTAGTACACAAAGAAACGGTACTTCCTTATTTGTTACTAGGATGATAAAAAAAATACTTTAGACTAAGTTTTGAAATAAGAATAACAGTGACGATAATAATAAAAATTGTTTGGATTCATCTTCACCAAAATTATTGATTTTATAAATGAATTTCTCTTTATTCTTGATAATTATTTTTATTTTGAACATCCAATTTTGTCCTTTTCTTTATATATTTTCATAATAATATAAATTAAATATTTTTTTACACAAATGTTAATTCAAATATATTATTTCTTTTACGTGTCTTTTTGTTGTTGGAATGAAAAAAATCAAAAACATTTTTATAATTTAATAAATATTAGCTAATTTCATTTAATTAATTTTAGGTTAAAATACTCTCTTGGTTATAGTATTTATTTGAAAATTTCAAATAAGTTTCCATATTGATTGGTCTTAATTTATTTCTTATTTTTTAAAATGTGTAATAATTAGATATTTTTTGTTAGTATTATATTTGTTGAAATTCCATAAATATCTTTTTATTTCCCAACGTCTTTGTGATTCTCTGTGCAATGCTTTTGAATATGTATAATCATTATATCTGTACAAAAAAGAGAAAAAGCAAAGCAGATAGAGCGATAATACGTTCATGCATTTAATGTTCTTATAACGTTTAGGCATGATCTGTAGTACGAGCATTTAGTGTGAGTTTGTGTTTATGAGAGTAGTATTTCATTTGATAAAATATTCAAAGTTTACTATTACTTTCTTTAGATGCGCTTTTGTCAAATACAATTTAATATTTTATACTTATCATTTTATTGTTTATCTTACTTGCTTTTAATAAAGATGTTTTAATATACATTTTTCTTAGATGTTTTACTCAATGATATTTCCTTAAGTGTTGTAATTTAAATTTCAAAACTTAGGTTATTAGACAATCTAGTTTATTTAGATCATCTTACCTTAATAACTTTCAAAATTTAATTATTTTACAATTTTACAATTTTATAATTTCATTATTTTATAATTTTATAATTTCATTATTTTATAATTTTATTATTTATAATATTATAATTTTATAACCATCACTTATTTAATAATTTTCATCAAAATATTTTATTATTATAATATTATTTTTCAACCAATGATCACTAAATTAATCTTGCCTACATTATTATTACAATAAAAATCTCCTACTACTTGTCTGGCGTCACAACTAGGGATGGCAACGGGTCGGGTCGGGCACGGGTAGTGCTTACTCGCAACCCGACCCGCTGGATAAAATCGTACCCGCTACCCGACCCGCTATCCGTCGGATACCCATTTAAAAAATACCCGCAGGTATTTTAAAACCCGCGAGTACCCGCGGATACCCGCAAAAAATTAAAAAAAATATATTTAATACATTTTAAAAATAAAATTTAAGTAAAAATACAAATATATATATATATATATATATATATATAATCTAAATTAAATTAAATTAAATTAAATTAAATTAAAATTTAAGTTTAATTAAATTTAAACTAATAAAATATTATTTTATTTTATTTTTAATTAAATTTAATTACAACATATATAAATTATTTATTTTTTAATTTTTTTGCGGGTAAACGGGTACTCGCGGGACGGAAAGTATACTACCCGTACCCGACTCGTTTAGAAGCGGATATTAAAATACCCGCTACCCGTTACCCGCGGATAGTTACTACCCGCCGCGGATTTTACCCGCGGATACCAGTGCCCGCGGGTAAAATTGCCATCCCTAGTCAAAGCGTCTTCAAAAACCTATGACCTATTGAAAAATTTCTTTATCGAACAAAGACGTGGTCAATAATTTCTGCACTAACGATTTATTGATTTTGGATTGTATATAGAATAGTGAAATTCTAGTGGTTGAAATTTGTACAGAAAATTGTCATATAAATGATAATAAAATTATAAAGTAATATGTAAGATGAAATAAATAATACGATTGGACCGAACAATAATTAAGTTACAACTGAACAAGAAATTAAACAATTAAGACTTAATTAAAAATATATAAAACTCTTTATGTAACATCGCATTTTAATAGTATAAAACTACTAAAATAAAATATTATATATATATATATATATGATGATAAACCATTAGATGAAAACAAACCTACAGAAATGTTATATATACATGTGGAACCATCTGACTCCTCATCTCTTTCACCATCATCTCTCGCTGGAACAACTGAAAATATTGTCTCCCTAAGCTCACACCATTTAAGTGATCATCGCAAAAGAGAAAACAACACAGACAAACAACACACAAGCAAGGATAAGCTAGAGTACAAACAATTAATGATATATTGGAACATGTTAAACATTATACACATGATACACATATCACACAAACCAATCAAATTGATTATGCATGACAATACTTTGACTGGATTGTCCGGACTTAGCATAAATGTCGAGTTATGGCGGGTTGTGCACTTGTGGTGGCCACTACTACTTTGCAAAGCCCTTGCCAATTGGGTTTTACCCTACCACACATCACAAGGTTAGTCCTCAAATGCCTTTTTGCCAAATGGAGAAAGGCCCCTCAGGCTTGGCCCTCCTACTACTCTCACCGCATGCGTTAAACCTCTCTATTTGTGAATGTATGGCCATTAAAGTGTCAGGATAATCCCCAATACTGAGCTCCTTGCATTCATACTAACACACTTAAAACCACCACTGAGAAGTTCCTCCTAGAACTCTTTTCCATACCTTTGAAACCATTGATATCACTTCACATTCACATAGTACACCAATACATGAGACTACTGATCATACATCAAATAAATAGAAACACCCATACAAGTCATCAGAAATCATACAATAACACAATTTCTTCATGGCATCTTGATACTCATACTTAGGTAAGGAAAACAACTCTGAAACCCTCACTAACAGCTCTGAAAGGGTCCAAAACCCTTAAACAATATAAAGAACGTCTAAAACGGACATCCAAAACCCTGAAAATTCCCCAAAAATGTTGCAATGGCGCTCAAGGTCGCCCAGGGGTGCTCGGGGAGCGCCTGGGAACGAGCTGCACAAAAACGAGGGTGCTTGGACGCGTCCAGGGGTGCCCGAGCCCCATACCAGTTGTCGACAACTTCGAAATTGGCTTTTGATGCACTTGGAACTTGTTTTAATGATTAAAGGGGTTTTCTAAACATTAGAATTGGTGGGAAATCACATTTATAAGTAGAAGTAAGCATCATTTGATCATTAAATCCAAGACTAGGTGTATCAAACCATTTTTTATACTCCAAAAGCACTTAAACTCGGATTTTCACCTTCTACACCAAATTTATGCAACCTAACCATTTGAACAAGTCCTAATTGACTCAATAATAGATTGCAAATCATGACCTATAACCCAAAACACCTGATTCAAAATATCACTTATCAAAAGCCATAAATCTAGCCTAAAATCAAGTTAAACTTCACCTATGAACCATAAACTATTCTTGTATCAGTTATATACCATTCTCACCACTCCAAAACAGTTACAAATCACCTCAAAGACATACCCAAATGTTCATTTCAATTCATACTCCTTCCCTTTAAAATTTACCTACTTAAAACCCTAAAATGGACTAAAAACTCAACCTACAAAGCCATTTTCCAGTTCAGAACAGATTTTACTGGTTTAATCATCTAGATAAGTCCTAATAGGTGTGATAACATACTCCTAACCTTCCAAAATAGTGCAGACCTTTTTCCTCACTATTTCACTACTCAACACCCTTTTTTTACGCCAAAAATGCATGAAAACAATCCCTATAAACTACTATTTTCATTTCATACAAATTTTAACCATATACCCTCCTAACAAGTTCTAAATTACCTCATGACAATACTAAAACAAATCCCATTACATTCCCATATTTATTTCTAAGTTTCACTACCCAAGACCCCTTCTTTTTAAGCTTAAAGTCTAAGTAACTTAATTTGTACCCTTACCACCACTTTAATTATGTTTCAAACAATGAAAGATCCTCATCACACACAAACAACACAGTATAAAACAACAAATTCATCTCCATATCAATTACGCTAACACCATCTCATAAAAACACAAATTTCACATACGTCAACTTTACTCCAACCCCAATTTCTACTAAAACGTCTAAAATTTATAAAATTACAAAATTTACACTACAAATACAATTAAGACAAGGTTTAGCTTCCCTTACCTTACAAGAAACAACCTTAACCCACAAAAACGTCCCGTTGGTTGCTTAAAACATAAGAAATTCCTAAACGGACCTACGAGGCACCAAAATTGAAACGGACAGAGTTTTTAAAACTCTAAATTCATCAAGAGCAACAAAAGAGAACTCAATGATACATGCATAACAACTCTATGCATGATCATTGATCGAAGCAAAGAGGACAGAAAAACAAATAGAAACTTACTTGCTCTAAGACAAAAATTGATCGGTTGGATTTGTAGACCTTGACACTATGATCGTCTAGACACCTCCTGATCGTCAAACAAATGACTTAGGAGCGAGAACACTTATAGAGAAGGTAGAGAACTCTAGAAAAGTGATTTCTAAAGAGATGATACGTTTTAAAATAATGAAACTCGTTTATAACAAAACTATTTATAACTAAACCATTTAATATTAAAATAACTGAGTCTCACTATTTTTAAACTATCATCACTTCTAAATATCATTTTTTGGAATTTTACACTTTACTTACTCAAAGCACAACAAAAATTTTAGTAGAAGGTACGGAATTTGTTAAATACTTTAAACTTAATTAAATTTATTAATCATAATAAACATATGTTTATACTTTTATGATAAAAAAAATATAATTAAACAATTTTATATAATAATTATTGTAATGAAAAATAATATTAAACTATAAAAGAAAGTAAATATATAAAAGGAATTAATTATACAAATATTTTTTATTTGTATACATATAATAAATATAATAAAAAGAGTCTTTATCTTTTATCATAATTATTTTATTTGTAGTTTATTGCAAATGATAAAATTTTTAAAAATAATTACGCAAAAAATAATATTCATGTTCATCATTAGCCGTGGACTGTGAACAGGGCTAATGATGAAGCTTTACCAAAAGAAGAGGCAACTATTGCATGCATCTACACCAATAGGATTAAACGACCGAAACAAACCTTAATCACAGTCCAATATTTTACTCTAAATTCCTCTTCAAGAATTTGGTAAACTGAAAATAGAAAAACTTTAGAAGACAACCAACTCCTGCAACTACACACAGTGCCTTCACCAACTCCGCACCAACTTCAATAGCCATGTGTGTGGGCCCCGCCACTCTTTCACAATTCTCAATTATGACGTATTATCCAAGCAAAATAAATTCAATCCAAAAGCATAGTAACTCAGAAATACTTTTGCTAAAACTGCACTTCGATGGCCAAACCTTGAACATCATTAAAATATCCTAATTCATTAAAATGATGTTATAACCTATTTTTCACAAATGCAGAAAATCTCTCTACCAACAAAATAAACAAGACCTTAGCGGTCGTTATGAAGTGGAGCCTTAACCATGCTTGTACTAATAGACAAACCTCACCTACCCCGGACCGGACTCCGAACGGTTCAACCAAACACCAACGGTTCAACCAAACACCATTGTCCTTTCCATTCATCCAACCGGTTCGAACCGGCCTTTTCATTCCTTATATTAACCTCCCTTCAGCACCACCACACCTTCAAGCTCAGATCAACTCATCAAGTCACTGAAAAAGGAGATTGAAAAGGAACCAAAAAATATTCCAATGGCAAACAACGGTGAACAAAATCAAACTGAAGCTGGAAGGCACCAGGAGGTTGGGCACAAGAGTCTTCTCCAGAGTGATGCTCTTTACCAGGTACATCCATTTGCATTCCTTTGTTTATATGTTTTTCCTAATTTTGCCCCCCAAATGTTTGTAACATGTCAATTATGGGATCTTGACAAAATGGTTTTGGTTATGCTGTGTGCAGTATATTCTGGAGACCAGTGTCTACCCAAGAGAACCTGAATCCATGAAAGAATTGAGAGAGTTGACGGCAAAACACCCTTGGTATGTGTAATTCTCTGTTCAATTGACACCTATTGCTTGGTTTCTCTGCTCTGGATTTCTGAGTTTTTGAAAACAACAGGAACATCATGACTACCTCTGCTGACGAAGGACAATTCTTGAACATGCTCCTTAAGCTTATCAATGCCAAGAATACCATGGAAATTGGTGTCTACACTGGGTATTCACTGCTTGCCACCGCCCTCGCTATTCCTGATGATGGAAAGGTATAAAATCCAGAGGTTTGCACCACCAGTAATAAATCTATATTTTCTCTAAAAAAACAAAATTTTCCGATAACCATTTTCTATGCAATTATAGCATAGTGAAGTGGGTATTCATTGATTTGGTCAAGTTTTGGGAAAGAGTAACTGAATATAGTATAAGGTTCGGATATAAGTGATATATAAATTTTGTTTATCTTTTTCACTACCTTCAAACTTCAATCTAACCACACACTCATTCATCAAACGGGTCCAGTTTTGGCATCACGTGATAAGAAAAAATGTCTAAACCCTGGATTACTGCTTGTATTTGGCGCAGATCTTGGCCATGGACATTAACAGGGAGAATTACGAGCTGGGTTTACCTGTAATTAAAAAAGCTGGTGTTGACCACAAAATTGAATTCAGAGAAGGTCCTGCTCTTCCAGTTCTCGATGAGATGATTAAGGATGTAAGCTTTTTAATCTCTTATCCTCCCTGTCCCAATTGCAAGATGAAAAAGAAACATCGGTTGGAGGAGTGAAAAGAGGGTAACTGAGTAGTTATTGTGTGTTGTGAAATGCAGGAGAAGAACCATGGGAGCTATGATTTCATCTTTGTGGATGCGGACAAGGACAACTACATCAACTACCACAAAAGGTTGATTGAGCTTGTCAAAGTTGGAGGCTTGATCGGGTACGACAACACCCTATGGAACGGTTCTGTGGTGGCACCCCCTGATGCTCCTCTCAGGAAGTATGTTAGGTACTACAGGGACTTCGTGTTGGAGCTCAACAAGGCCTTGGCTGTGGACCCCAGAATCGAAATCTGCATGCTTCCGGTTGGTGATGGAATCACTCTCTGCCGCCGGATCAAGTGATTGCTTGTGTTGTTGCTTTGCTTCTTCTTCACACCTCATGATGATGATTGCTGTAGTGATCATTGAGTTGCAGCTAATGGATTTAAAAGAAATCTATACTTTTCTTTTACTTTTCAGCAAAATATTTTCTGTCCGTATTTTTCTCTATTATTCATATGCAATTGCCAAGTGACTTTTCTCTTATTTGATGTATTGCCATCAATTTGGTTTATTGTGAAGCCAATGATTAGGAAATGATGCATATGTTGAGGAGAGGGTGGATCAAGAACTTCTGTTTCAAATAAAAAACTGTCAAAAGATTCATTTTCTCTACAGTTATTGTGATGAAGGTGGATCACCAAAAAATAATTGAAGAATTGAATAAATCTGAAATGAGAATTATAAGGACTGAATGAAGTCTGGGCAAAATCAGTTCTATATCTTTAACAATTGCTGAATTAACAATGCAAGAGAGAAGAAAAATGCTCCATTGTTAGAAATTATTTCCGGAATTTTTATTTTTGTTCACCTTTTGATTTCGCATTCTATATCTTTCCTACTTTCTATCAAACATATTCCTACCTGTTTTTTTTTCTTTTTCATAACTTCAGTTCTACCAAATACCACCAATATTAATTTATTTTGGTTAACTACCCTAATCACAGACAAATCAGATTGGGCACTCTATGTAAGGATTACACAATGTGACTATCTGATACCTTTCTCACAAGGTGTAAGGGTACATAAACATTCAATACACGCATTTAATATTTCATATGAAACGAGTCAATTGGAAAAAATCCCTTTATGATATATATATTTGTGTGTGTGTGTTTGTATAGTTTTTGTAAATATAAAAGTTAAATATAAAATACAAACATGTTTTCAACTTGTATTTTAACTTAATACTCAATAAATTTATTATATAATTAAACTTTTATTCTTAATGATTAAACTTGTAAGTACAATATAATTGCAGGGAAGACCCACTGGTGACTGTATTTTGTGTCTGCAGAATTGTTTCACTATTTAATATATTGTATTCTTTATTATGTTGAACATATTTTCTAATTATTTAAAACAGTTAAAGTATATATGTAAAGTAAATATTGTAAAAAAGAACGTATTAACTGAAAGCATTATATATTTATATTATTAAAGTTTTCTTTAATTGAAAAATCAAATAAAGATCGATGTTTAATAGTTTAATAGTTATTAACATATATATAAATAACAAAAATAATGTGTAACAATTGAGTTTTAAGTAAATTTAATAAATAAAAATCATAATTTACTTTTCAAGCAGTCTCTTTAACTTTTTTTTAGAACACATAGTTCATAATTTCTTGAGTTTTAAAAAACTATAAATAAAAACTTAATATTGTGATTTACTTATAACACACTTAACAAATTTAGCACACATGCATATACACAAACGGGCACACCCCATTCTCATCCACCCACCCATTTTAAGCTTATTTTCCTAAAAATGGAAATAAATTTCTATGTTATTTTTTTATTACTAATTTTATCTTTTTGTAATTTTTAGTTATTTATTCATTTAATAAATTGTTAAAAAAATTATACTTAAAATATTTATTTTTTAAAAAATAGTTGATTTTTAAAATAAATAAATAATTATTATTTTGAATATGTGTCCTTAAATACTAGTGATTTACTTTATTATCCATACAAGCATTTCAAAAATTAGATTTTTAATCATTTGATATTTTTATTTATTTATTTATTTATATTATCTTGCTGCCGTATATAAAATTTATTTTATTTTTTATCTATTTATTTTATTTTTAAATTGATTTGCCTCAAAATGGAAATACATTTCTATACTATTTTTCATTATTAATTGTAATATTTTATAATTTCTTATTACTTACTCATTTAATAAATTATTACATAATAACTTATATTTAAAGTGATAATTATTTTTTATACTATTTTTTTCATTTTTAATTTTATCCTTTTATAATTTTTAATTACTTCATCATTTAATAAATTATTAAATAGTAACTTAAATTTAAGGTTTTAATTATTTTTCTATACTATTTTTTAAAGTGTCACTTTATTTTTCTATCCATTTAATTTATTTTATACTAATTTACCATACAAGTGAAAGTATATTTTAATTCTATCATTTAATATATAATAAATTATTGACCCTAGATAGATGATATTCCTTATCCAAAATATAAAATAATTGAGAAGGAGTGAGTGTAATTTAAAGCATCTAGACATTGAGAGGACTAATATGTATATTTATTAATGTTTTTTTGTAGTTATACAAGACATTAATTTGTGATTTAAACTTATTAATTTTTATGGTTTCGTAGGAAAAAAAAGATAGTCGTCCAGCAGACACAAAGACTTAATGATGCATTACACATACTCCCACATGGTGGTTATGCATTATTAGAAAAAGAATATTAAAAAAACTAGTGTTGAGGCTTTATGTCTTGAGTCACCTGACTTAGTACCTCCATCAGCTAAGTATGAATTATGGAAGGCTACACGAACTAAGTCTGATGGTCAAATGACATCCCAGACGACTCAAGTTATATCACAAAGAATTGTAGGTAGACACTCTTAACCCATTATCATAGTTCATATAAATTTTATGTAACAAACCTTTTTATGTATCAAAGTTCATTACAATATGCAGGATGAGTTAGTTGAGCAATAGACTTAGGGTACATTTGTGGGCCAAGGTAGGGAGGACATCCTAGCAACAACCATAGATCGGCTAGACCACCCAAATCGTGTGTGTGCCGTTAGATGATCTATTGGACTGAGAAACTACTTTGGCCCTAAACCAAAAAGGATAGACGCCTTGAGTTAGAAGGCGTTGAGGAAGTTGGAGCAACAGATGGAGCTCCAAATGGAGGAAAAATTCAATGAGCGCATGAGCATTGTCATGGAATGCCTCGAACAATAAGAGCAATATCACAAGCTTCTTAAGGAAAAAATTCAGATGATGTTCTAACAAAAGAGGGAGGACATCCCCACAAAAGATCTAACCATACGTCGTGTGAGTACCAAAAGCTCATGCCCTACTGCAAATCCTACTGATTACAGTTGTTAGTATGAGCTTTTGGTTAATGAAGATCTTCCGCACGTAGTGATCGTGGGATGACAGATTGCAGGAGGACAAACCATTCATGGTGGTCTTTTATTGTCCACCCATGCGCGAGTAACAATTCATGAAGTCAGAGACCCCCATGCTCAAGAGCCTATGCCAACTTCTGAAATACAATTCGTGGGGAAGGCCTTAGGCACATTTATAGCTTGGCCTAAGGTTATGATCATGCCATATTTTAGCCCACTAGCGGTATTATATTGTTATTCTTAGTATTTTAATGTTCAAGTTATAAATAAATTATTCATAAATTTTATAAATGTTTTTTTTAGTTCTACCGTCTTGACAAACAGCTAATGGCTAAACTTGTGAGCCATGAAGGTGATACGATAGCAGAAGATGGTCATGATCCTCTAGCCAAGTTGATGAAAAAAAATACACAAGTTGAATAAAGAATCGATAGAGCTAGAGTGGGAGTTTAGAGTATTTGGCCTCTAGTATCATGTGCCATTGTATATTACTCTAAATGATGCACTGGAGGTCGTTGGTAGAGAAATAATGTTAAACATTTCAGTCATACAACTATGGTACATGTAAGATTTTTAATTGTGTTTCACTTTTTAAAAATTCAAATTATTACTTTTTAATATATACTTAACTTTATTGTTATAGGTACATGGACACTATCATAGTGGACCAAGGTTGGGCAACCATGTAAGGCTTTTTTCAACCTCAAGTCATTCAACCATTTGAAAACACACTAAAATACAAGCAATTATATATGCAAACATAGATGGATGAGTCTAAAAGAGAGTTGTATATCGTGTTATACATTGATGGGTATGTGTTACTCAATATTGTCCACTTTTATCAACATTTAATTAATAGATTCACTATTTTTTGGTACATGATAGGGACCATTAGCAAATGATTGTGATCAACCAAGACAAGCCCAAGTTGATGGTTTTATTCCCTACATAAGAAGATGAAATTTGACTTGAAATCCTTGTTACAAACGTAAGTATTATATTATTTCATATCAATTCATTCTGATATTATATTAACTTATGTTTCAAATGTTTCAAAAAATAATAGAGTTATGGGTAGGCCCAAATTGAAGCAAATTGAAATAATATATCATAAGGTTGACATTCATTGATATTTAACTTACTAATTTTCGTATGTGAAATTTAGACCATCATACTTAGAGCTGTCAAAACGGGCTACCCGGCCAGACTCGGCCCAGTCCACCACGGTTTGGTCACTTAGTGAGCCAACCTAACCCGGTTCATTTATTAGCGAGTCAGAAAAATTCAAATTCGACCCATCCCACCACGGGTTGGTGGGTAAACGTGTTGGCTCACTGGCTCACTTAATTACAATTTTTTTTTAAATACAAAAAGTACAAACTTTCTATAATTCAAATATAAACAAATTTCACTTCCAACATGTGTGTTTAATTAATTTTGAAAATAAGGAACTTAAATAATTTTTTCAAGCAAAAACAAAATAATAAATATTTTCTTATAAAATTAAAATTAAATTTTAATAAAATAAAATTAGGTAGGTGGGTTGGTGGGCCAACCCGGCCCACCACGGGTTCAACCTGCATGAGCGGGGTTTAAATGAGCCGGATTAAAATCTGACCCGCATAAAAAAATATAACTTTTTTCAAACCCAGCCCAGCTTAAACCCGTGGTGGGCCGGGATGGTCCATGGGTTGTGACCCATTTTGACTGCTCTAATCATACTATTTTTTTTTGTCATGTTTAGTGTAAAAAGCAGACAAATTTCTAGGCATGCGGGTGATACATAATGTCATGGATGAAGACCTTCATCCGAGTATGAATTAAAGATTATTGGACTAAGGTAATAATTTAGCTTTGAAATCTTACAAATCACATTCACTTTCAACATTAGAATGAAAATAATAGTAAAATTTTCTTGATTTTGCAGCGATCCAACAATCCATCTTTATTAACAGATGCCACAATTAGAAAGCTAAGGTAGGAATGGACATGATATCTTTTGGAAAGATGGAGTTAGGCTAAAACAGTTTACTTTAAGTTATTTTTTGTTTTAATATTGATAGCTTTAGTTTTTAGTTTTGATATAGTTTGAATTGTGAATAGATAAATTCTAGATATATCAATTGGAAATACTGATTTTCTTATTTTTAGGTGTGGTAAAATTCAAAAGAAATGAATCATTTATTAAAAAAAACCTATAACAATGTCGGCCTATGCACTACTCAAGGTTAAAATATATATTGGCGTCAGCCTATACCATGACCAACGTCAACTTACTTACAATGCAACTCTAGGAGAAAATATTCGTTGAGCGAAATTTATGGCTAAGCGATTTTGACGGCGACCCCTATAAAGCTGATGTCAACTTCTCCCTTCCCATCCCATAAAAGCCACACCCATTGATCACTACTAAGCGCGAGAGAATTGTGTTGAACTCCATATAACGTCACATGTTATAAGAGTTCGACATCAAGTAATATCGATTTTATAGGCCAACGTTAATTTAACACTCTTGATATAATGTCGATTTCGTATTAGACGTTAAAGGCCAAAAAATACCAACATTGAAATCTTTTTTGTACCAGTTATCTGAACTAAGGGTAGGATGTATTCCGAAAATTTTTAGAACTGATTTAGTATATTTTTAAATTTAATAAATCTTCATCTTTATATCAATTTTTACTCAATGTAAAATTTCCAATAATTTTCCCAAGAAACAGAAAAACTAACCTGATTCTAATATCACTTGTTAAATTTATTGAAAAAAAAATCACAAAAGAAACACAACACAATAAGAATCAAGCTCAATCACACAAAAAATTAATACCAATCTTAAGTAAACTTTAAAACAATGAATTAATAAATCTATTCATTATACGGTGCTTAACTGTTTCATTTTTATTGAGATTTAAACTAATACTTAGATCCCAATAACTATATTTTAATATCGTCTTTGACCTTTCACCCTTCTGCTATAAAGATGTATTACTTAGCGTTGGATGTACAAGGAAATCTTTCATCAAGGGTACATAGATTCCAGCCACGTTTAACCGGTTAAAAGTATCAATCAAACTAGTAACTAATGTGTAATTACCAGAACATTTAACTACAATAACTATGTTGTTAGGTATGTCTCATAGCATGCCTTCAACTTCCCTATTTCACAAAGAATTATTTTGAAAAAAAACAATGCGCTATCAACAATTTTATTTTTCCCCTTTTAGCTAAATTTAAACAAGCACGCACAGAAGTGTTAAGTGTTAACTACAGCACAGTTGCGTCATGACGAGGTGTTATAACTACCCAAAATAGGTGGAGTATACATGAGATTCACGAACCTCGTCTGCCCGATAGACTTCACCAACCTACAGTGGCCTTCCTACCTGAAAATACATTTCAGCCTACATGTTGATGATTTACACGCCTCAACCGTAGTCCAACATCTGCATCATGATCTTGTTGATTTAAGCCCGTACCAAGTAAAATAGTGTCCTGCAATTCTGTAGAAGTTGCTGCTTCATTTGCTTTCTCAACATGTTCTCCGTAGTTATGCAACCTTCGGCCAATGAGATACCGGTCATCGCGTATTGAGTTATGAAGATTTGTGAACCAGACATGGAATCTTTTGGCACAGAAGCACAAGAAACTGAAACAGAGGCATCCCAACCATGCAAACCGATAGACAGCAGAATTGATCACCAACGGATACCCAAGCACTGGGAATACACCTTTGGCCAAAACATAAGGTACACATAATGCCGTCAACAACTTCATTATGATCGGAAGTACAATCTCCCGAAGGACCCAGAGACCTTGCAACCTGGAAAACCCATCCTCTCTCACCCTCTCAAATTTGACTCGCCAACTTTCATCCACCAAAGGCATCATGTGGTCCAACATAACCTAATGAAAGAACCAAGTCAACAATTTAAAAATACCAAATAGATACATTCAACTCAATCATGTAACAAACATTTGGGAGATAGATAATCATTTACAAAC
>NC_142171.1:41638711-41727541 GCF_029865625.1 Vigna umbellata
CTAAGGCCTCCATACTTGATTTATTCCTTAAGTATTGGATTGAATTCAAGAGAGTTAGTTCATTTAACTGACTCACGTGGTAATTACCGTTCGTCACAGATTGCCCTAGTTTACTCAGTCCATTTCTTAAATCTAAAAGATATTCTCCTAGTCTTCTTCTATTCTGAACGGGAGAATCATTGGTCTCATTCTTATCGTTCGTCCTGGTTCTGAAGAGGGCTGAACGTTCGTTATTTTATGTCATTATAACTGATGATGAAAATGATAATAAAGTAGAAGATTTTAAAGGATGAATATTATATGAGATGAATAAGCAATTATGGATTTTGAACGAGCGTTCCGGGGAGGAACGACTCATGCATTGAATATTTGGAATTGGTAAAGTATGATTGTGGTTATGCTAATGCTGGCAGTTCATCCTGATGTTCCGTGAGTACTCGTCCTCAAGTAGAGGGGGGTAGGTCATGTGTGGGAACGGCAGGAGGTCCTAGTCCTTAGGGGTACTTTGGATAGGGCTAAACTCGGGTGGCAGCTGTTGAGTGTATCCCAGTTACTACATCACCCGGATGCAAGAACGCCTGTAGCTACACAGATTCATACAGTCCGGACGGTCCGTCTAGTGATAGTTTTCGTATAGTTATATGTGTTGAACTATTCTTGTGTTGTTGAAATGTTTAATTTTTATGTTGTTGATGTATGAATTAAATTATATAAGCTTACCCTGTGTTTCCTTGTGTTGTCTCGTTGTACGTCCGTCATGTCATTGCAATGATCATCCGTGTGGATGTGAGCAGAGGGTGAAGCATTGTTGGAAGACGTGATTGAAGAGAGAATCTGGTGGACGTTGAAGTTAAGGCCGAACCTTAGAACGTTCGGTAGGTTTAGATGTTGTATGTCTTGTAAATGATCGTTCAGTGATTAGTTTTGTAAAACCGTTCGATCCTGACTCTTTCTTATGCTGTTAAATTCTATTTAACTCTGTATCTAACAGCGTTCGGCTTTTAAGCGTTAATAGTAGTGTAAGACTGCACTGTTTGACTATGAAATGTAAATAATTCTACTATATGGTGATTACTGTATTTTTGGGATGTTACACTTGGGGGATGGCGTTGAACGTTTTTGAATGAGAGAAGCATCCTTCCTTTATTGTGCTGATTCTTGTGTTGGAAGATAGGTTACATTTCAGTTTATATTTTTTTTTATTCAAATGGAGGAGAAAGCTGATTTGAAAGCACTGCTGGGATGAGAAAGGTTGACTTTCATTTTGTGATTAAATGCTTTTTGGAGTGTTCCTTTTCTTTAGAGAATAGTAGCAAGGTGATTAGATAGGAGTAGGTGTGTACGGTAAGTAGAGCTAATGAGGCACATGGGTGATTGAAAAGGGAAGCACTTTCATTTAGTTTCTGGAGAAGGCAGCAGCTCGGTCACTCCCAAAATGTAGCGTCCACGCGGGCTTGTAGAGAACCGTTGCACAAGGGATTCATGCATCATTCATTTTTAGGTGGTGTCACGGGCAGCAAGAGGGCACACACGTGATGATTTCATTTTCCTTTGAGAAGCAGCTTACTCATTTCATTTTGATGCTACTGTTCATGCTTTATCTTTAGAGCTTTTTCGTGATGAGTTGCCCTTTTCAATTCTTTATCTTACTCGTTGCATTTCAATTTTATTTTACTGTTCACGCTCTCTTGCATTGAAATGTTATTCAATTCACATGGTGCTTCATTATTGGAGTGTTGCACGGTGATTTTTATTATTCCAAAAGCACAATTTCTTTTCTTGTAATGAAGCGGTGATTCAATTTTCAATTGCTTCGGAGTGGTGTTTTAAGCGTTGTTTCTTTTTCAGCTGCAATATGTTTTCTTTCTTTATTAGTTTAAGTGTTGCATTTCATTTTATTCCAAGCTTGATTCCAATGTGCATTTAATTTGTTAGTTCAACATTGCAATTTAAGAGCATTGATGCGTTTGTCATTTATTTCTTGCATGTTAATTAGTTCACACATCTTGCTCTAGGACCATTCACTTTACTGTTTCGTTCACTATGTTGTCTATTCTATTCGGCTTCTTTATCTTTCCGCATTTCCAATTTTCTTACTTGCTTTAGAGACCGTTCGGTCTCAATGTAGAACCATTCAGTCTTCATGTTTTATTCATTTATTTCAATGCTTTCAATTATGTTCGGTCGTGTTTAATTCCCAGTTTTAATTTAGTTAGTTTCTAATCACAAAAACACTTTCAAAATACCCCCCACTACGTGTTTGACCTAAGTCTCGAACCACATTTGGTCCTTGAGAGACGACCTAGGAGTCACTTCCTAGCACTATACTGCATTCTTATTTGCAGATAAAATTTGACGGGCCGCGACAGAAGCATCATGGAGGAAGTGGAGAAAGTGGAGGAAGTGGAGGAAGTGGACGGAGTGGAGGAATTGAAGGAAGTGGACAAAGTTCACGAAGTGGAGGAAGTGGAGGAAGTGGTGAAAGTGGACGAAGTGGACGAAGTTAAGGAAGTTGAGGAAGTAGACGAAGTAGAGCAAGTGGAGGAAGTGGACGAAGTTGACGAAGTGGAGGAAGTAGAGGAAGTGGACGAAGTTGACGAAGTGAACGAAGTGGAGGAAGTTGAGGAAGTAGAGGAAGTGGACAAACTAGAGGAAGTGGAGGAAGTGGACGAACTTGACGAAGTGGACGAAATGGACGAAGTGGAGGAAGTGGAGGAAGTGGAGGAAGTGGAGGAAGTGGACGAAGTGGACGAAGTTGAGGAAGTTGAGAAAGTTGAGGAACAGGAGGAAGTGGAGGAAGTGGAGGAAGTGGAGGATGTCGAGAAAGTGGAGGAAGTGGACGAAGTGGAGGAATTGAAGGAAGTGGACGAAGTTCACGAAGTGTAGGAAGTGGAGGAAGTAGAAGAAGGGGAGGATGTGGAAGAACTTGACGAAGTGGACGAAGTGGAGCAAATGGAGGAAGTGGACGAAGTGGACAAAGTTGAAGAAGTGAACGAAGTGGACGAATTCGACGAAGTGGAAGAAGTGAAGGAAGTGGGGGAAGTGGAGCAAGAGGAGAAAGTGGAGGAAATGGACGAAGTTGAAGAAGTGGAGGAACTGGGACGAAGTGGAAGAAGTGAAGGAACTGGACGAACTGGACGAAGTTGACGAAGTGGAGGAAGTGGAGGAAGTAGAGGAAGAGAAGGAAGTGGAGGAAGTGGAGAAAGGAGAGAAAGTGGAGGAAGTGGAGGAAGTGGATGAAGTGGGCGAAGTGGAGGAAGTGAACGAAGTAGACGAAATGGATGAACTGGACGAAGTGGACGAAGTTGAGGAAGTTGAGGAAGTTGAGGAAGAGGAGGAAGTGGAGGAAGTAGAGGAAGTGGAGGAAGTGGAGGAATTGGAGGAAGAGGACGAAGTGGACAAAGTTGAGGAAGTGGACAGAGTTGAGGAAGGGGACGAAGTTGACGAAGTGGAGGAAGTAGAGGAAGTGGACGAAGATGACGACGGGGACGAAGTGGAGGAAGTGGAGGAAGTGGAGGAAGTGGACGAATTGGACGAAGTGGAGGAAGTGAAGGAAGTGGAGGAAGTGGAGGAAGTGGAGGAAGTGGAGGAAGTGGACGAAGTGGACGAAGTGGAGGAACTGGAGGAAGTGGATGAAGTTGACGAAGTTGACAAAGTGGAGGAAGTGGAACAAGAGAAGGAAGTGGAGGAAGTGGAGAAAGTGGAGAAAGTGGAGGAAGTGGAGGAAGTGGAGGAAGTGAACGAAGTGAATGAAGTGGACGAATTGGACGAAGTGGAGGAAGTGAAGGAATTAGAGGAACTGGACGAAGTGGATGAAGAGGACAAAGTTGAGGAAGTGGACGAAGTTGAGGAAGTGGAAGAAGTTGACGAAGTGGAGGAAGTAGAGGAAGTGGACGAACTGGACGAAGTGGACGAAGTTGAGGAAGTTGAGAAAGTTGAGGAATAGGAGGAAGTGGAGGAAGTGGAGGATGTGGAGAAAGTGGAGGAAGTGGAGGAAGTGGAGGAATTGAAGGAAGTGGACGAAGTTCACGAAGTGGAGGAAGTGGAGGAAGTAGAAGAAGTGGAGGATGTGGAAGAACTTGGCGAAGTGGAGGAAGTGGAGCAAATGGAGGAAGTGGAGGAAGTGGACAAAGTGGAAGAAGTGAACGAAGTGGACGAATTCGACGAAGTGGAAGAATTGGAGCAAGAGCTAGAGGATACCGAGGTTGCGGTTTAGACTGTTAGGAATTTCCTATCCGAACACTTGTAGTGTTCAATAATCTAAACTGTTAAGTTTAAATTTTCGTTCCTTTTATTTGGATGACTGTAATTTTGCACAGTTAATTACACGTCATACTCCGACTGTTCTCTTTATTGGTATGTTGACGTCTATATTATATAATATTGGTTATTATATAATCGGGATGTTACATAGTTGGTATTGCTATTGGTTGGCTAGCGGTGATCGGTGAGCTAAGGCTGTACAAGGGAACGGTTGATGGGTATAAAACTACAAATGCAGGGGTTTACCGTGGCCTTCACGGTTATTGTATTTCAGAAGTGTGTCTATCTTTTTGAATTTAATTCACAACATAAGGGAAGTGAATGGAGGAATAAATGGTGAGTGAAAAAAAGAAACAACCAAGAAATGTGATTAAATTTTTATAAAAATATACCAAATGACTAAACAAGTATTTCACCGTTACGGACAGTTTTTCATCATTTCTACAAACACCTTATGGGCATATAATTTCTACAAATGCTAAATGAAATGATGATGACCCAACAGAGGTCTCCTCCTTCATGATAAATCTTTCCGTGGGCTTGCCGTTAGTTTGACTTGTCTTTTCTTTTACCACTGATGGAAGTGGCATTGTTTTCATCGACTTGGGAATCCAAGCAGCTACTTACACCATTGGAAACAGTAGCGACAGCATCATGACCACTTGGCCGGGTAATGCAGAGCCAACATATCGAAGACTCACTGCTAGTGCCCGGTTCTAGCGGCACATGCCAATAACCTTTTTTCGATTCCTGAAACATTTCAAGAACAACATTTAGAAACAGTAGTCAAGAAACAAAGTTCTGAATTTGACGAGGCATGGTATACAAACATTTTGGATGCTGAAGTAGTTAGGATTTTTATGTTTGCAAGCTCAACTTAGATACCACGTGAATAATCTCAATGCTCTTATACAATGTTTCACTAATAACTGTAACATCCCGATTATATAATAACCAATATTATATAATATAGACGTCAACATCTAAATAAAGAGAACAGTCGGAGTATGACGTGTAATTAATGCGGAATTACAGTCATCCAAATAAAAGAGACGAAAATTTAAACTTAAACATTTTAAAGGATTGAACAACACAAGTGTTCGAATAGGAAAATTCCTAACAGACTAAACTGCAACCTCGGTATCTTCTAACTCCTGCTCCAAGGGAATCTCCTCGACAACATCTGCTCCCATCCAAGTGGATGATCATCGCCAAAGAAACATACCCAAACAGCACACAACACAAACAATGCAAGGGCCAGCTAGATATAAAAAGCATGTTATACATATAGCACAGTTAATTCATGTTATCATACTTAGATTCGTATAAAAGAACAATTAAAGCATACTCGTTAAACCACAATTCCCACACTCACATGACATGCAAAAGTCATCCAAACATGGTAAACTTACATCACAAGACCTGTTACTTTATACCCCGACTTGTTGCTTTATAGACCGACTCGTTCGGACCAGAATGATTACCGAGCTATGGCAGGTTATGCACTCGTGGTGGCCTCTACTGTTTTGCAAAGCCATTGCCAATGGGTTCCACCCTACCACCCTCACGAGGTTAGTCCGTTCCGCGCCCTGGAGTATCTTGGAAGCCCCCAAGACTAGGACCTCCTGCTACTCCTCACCACATGGATCAATCCTCTCTACTTGAGAATGAAAGACCATTGGAGCGTCAGGAAAACCCCAAGACTGAGCTACCATGCAATCATTCTGTACACCCCCAAATCACCACCATGTATCCTCTCCTTGATGATCATGGAATTACGTCCACCACCATGTATCCTCTCCTTGAGGATCATGGAATCACGTCCACCACCATGTATCCTCTCCTTGTGGATCATGGAATTACATCCATGAATCATATTGTTACTTTGAAACTTAACCCAAGTCATGAATAACCAGATACCCCCATATTATCACAGTAAATCCAACATACCTCATACATTCACATACTTCTCACATAAATCACATCACAGTATATATATTCCAAACATTGTGCACAATCAATTCAACCCAGAACAACAACAAAGTAAACTTAGAACCGAATACTATTGGCCGAACACTATTCACCACACACTATTCACCGAATGCTATTTGGACGGACGCTAAAGATCAAGCATAATCAGACCGAACACTACAAACCGAGCACCATATTAGATTGAACACTATTTAACCGAACGCTAAAACCGAGCACCATTAAACACTATTCGGCCGAACGCTAACACCAAGCACCACAACCAAACACTATTCGGCCGAACGCTAATACCGAACACCCAATGGATTAAACACTATTCGGTCGAACGCTAACACCGAACACCACACTGAAATCGGATATTGGCTGAACGAACGTTAAGATCAATCTCTTAGACTTGACACTAAAACACCAAACGTTATTAAACCGAACACTAAAAGGACGAACGCTCAAATATCAAGCCTAGTCCTAACACTACCTTTGACAAGTACTCCCTGAGAATTAACATCATCGAGATCGGTCGTTCCATACGAACGATCACTACGAGACAGAACACTGTAGGAACGAACGCTAGGGTCTAAAATCATTTAACCGAATACTAAAAGAACGAATGTTAGAGTCTTGGCCGAACACCTAGATCATTTTGCTGCTCACCTATAGTGTTGGCCGAACGTCTAGATCCCTGGCCGAATGATTACAACTCAACCGGACAGTATTAAATCAAAACCTGACCGAACGGTACTAAATCCATTCTGACCGTGCGGTACTAAATCCATTCCTTTGCGCGACCGGACGTGCCTCCCTGAAGATGGACAATTTATGTGCCATGACTCCGGGGTGGATTCCTGGCATATCGGCGGCCGTCCACGCAAACAAGTCCGCGTTGTTTCGTAGCATACGTCCCAGATCCTGTTCGTCATTCAAAGCGAGGTCCCAGCCAATGGTTGTGGTTTTGGACGTGTCCGCTGCCAACGAAAGGAGTTTGACATCGCCTTGCGGATGGAGGCGTTCGTCTATGGTTGGTATGAAAGCAGTGACTTTAAGCCTGGCAACATAACATTGTCGAGCCGTTCGCTAATTCGCCCTTACAGTGCAAATAGTGCCACGCTCTGTGGGAAACTTCATGGCCAGATGAGGGGTGGACACGATAGCTCCAAATGCATTCAGACAAGGTCGCCCTAACAAGGCGTTGTACGATGTATTGGCTTCGACCAACAGAAAACGGACTCTAAGTTCTGGTGCCTCCCGACTTGTTCCGAGCCGCGTTCGTAGGTCGAGATATCCCCGGGTATCGACTCTTTCCCCTGAAAAGCCTACAATGTGTTCGTTGAAAGGGGCGATGAGGTCCTCGGATAGATCCATCTTTTTGAAGGTGGACCAATACAGGATGTTGACCGAACTCCCCTGATCGACGAGAACCTTGCAGACGTCGTACCGAGCTATTTCGACCGTGATGACCATAGGGTCATCATGATCAGGGTCGGGCGCATGGAAATCTGCATTGGTGAACGTAATATCAGGGATAGACCGAGGCTGTCGATCTACCATGTGCACCGACTTTAACTGTCTCAGATGTCGTTTCCTGGCGGAGGATGACACTCCCCCCGGCGAAACCACCCGATATGGTGTCGATTCGGCCTCGGACTGAGCGCTCTCTCTCCGTACGCCGGGGTTGGCTGCGTGATTGATGGACAAATTTATGAACACCAATTTATGATGTCACAAACTTGTTTTTCAATCGGCAAGTATGACCGAATCGTTCAAGTAATAAACTTGGTAAGACCAAGTATCGTTCTTCCCAAAGGACTCACGGCCTAGTTTAGTTATGTGATTTCTTAATTAACTAAGACTTACAAACGAATTAATTGGGGTTTAAAGTGCAAGACAGAAAATAAACATGTATGCATGAATTGTGATCAATGGCAAAAAAACAAAAGATAAACACTTTCAATGAAATTTATGTATGGATATGTTGTTGGGGTTCAATTTCATCTTATCCACTCTCATATATTTTAGGAATTCAACGATCAAATCACCATTGTTAATGCCACTCTCTAATGTACCTTTCCAGAAGGCTTCTCCCTAATCACGAGTTCATACAATTCCTAGCATTCCTAATGATTAGTTCATAAGTACAGGAGCTTAACGACAACCAATATAAAATTGGGAGAAATTCCCCGGATCTAGACTTCCCCGTACGTTCCCGTATCGACAAAACCAATAATCATGCATCGAATGAGTTAAACCATGCAAGCATTAAACAAAGAGGAAAAACCCTAACTAATGATGAAAGAAAGCATAAGTCTTAATTAAAAGATGTAAAAACAGATTCCATATATGAGAGTTTCACAAGACTACATTGATTCCCCAACAAACATAAAGAGATTAGTCCACCATATTCATGGTGAACCTAGATGAATTACAATGAAAGAATGAAAGAATAAACCCTAAAAAGGTGAAGCGGAAGCCTCAGCATCCAAGATCCTCCTTCAAAGGGGTGGTAGAGAGAGTGTTTGCCTCGTTCCAGCCAGAGATACCTAACCCTAGGAAACCCTAAAGCTTATGTATCATTCGTAAATTACAAAAAGTCAAGTCCAAGCCCATTAAAGTGCCGCTCAGCGGTAAACTACCGCTCAGCGGTGAGTGCGTGACTTGTTTTCTCCCCTCAGCGGCCATTTTGCCCCTCAGCGGACCTCCCGTGACTTCCAGAGTACCGCTCAGCGGTAAAATACCGCTCAGCGGTGAGTGCGTGACTTGTTTTCTCCCCTCAGCGGCCATTTTGCCCCTCAGCGGACCTCCCGCAAACTCCTGAGTGCCGCTCAGCGGTAAACTGCCGCTGAGCGGTGACTTCAGCTTCTCCTTTTGCACTTTTTGTTGTCTTTTCTGATTTCATCTCTCTCCTTCTTCACTTCTTTCACCAAATTCACCTTAAAACCTGCACAAAAACACTGAAATCAGGCATAAACCTGTCCAGCTCTCTTATTTCCAAAAATATAAAGAAAAGCATGATTTCAAGCTAGTTTCTAAGTGTAAAGGTTGCTTTTAGTGTCAATTTTAATCATGAAAATAACAGTTTTTCAACTGTTATCACAACCCCAAACTTAAAACTTTGCTTGTCCTCAAGCAAATAAGATGTAAGTCTATCTTTAAACCAATTCATATGATGATTCACTTCATTCAAAAATCTTCTTTTCAAGATAAGCAAAAACTTCACTCAAACTTATGACCAAGAGTTCAATCAAGATGTGCACATGCTTTAGTGTTCACAAAGTCATTTAAATTCCAACAAATGCTATTTTCATGAATGATCAATCAATTAAACATGGATGTTCATGTGTTCATGTGATATTTCCTCACTAAGTCAAGTGTTTCACTCACACTCAAGTGTATAAGAGATGATCACTCATTCACTCTACTATTACAATGTTACATGAATTAGCTTTGCCTTTCATTTTACCACAATCAAAAACATTCACAAGTATGCATCATCACAAGGACTTTTCTATGGCTTATAATGTGGCTGGGCTAACAAGAAAATTGGTTTTTCTGGATCACAAAATCCTTGAGTTAAGAGAATCATAACAACACAATCATCTTATTCATTCCCAACTTTCTTTTGCCTTTGCATTGAGCTTTACTTCTTTTTCTTTTCTTTTCTTTTTCTTTGCATATTCTTATTTTTTTTTTTAGCTCTTAGCTCAATGCTTTTCATAATTTCCCAACAACCCCAAACTTGAACATTTAACAATACCACACAAGATTTTCTTCTTAACTCAAGGTAAAGATTTTTCAATCTAAAGGTTTTCAGTGTATATTCAAGGCTAAGGGTTCAAAGGATAGAACACGCAGTGTTCTCTTTTAGTGGGCTAATTTTATGAATTTGGCCAATAAAAAGGTTTTCAACAAATGGCCTTGATCACATGATGCAAAACAAGTAATTGATTCAATCATAGAAAACCTGGGCAAAACCATACATGCTTTCAAAGTAATAGCATTCAACAATAACAACTGTGGAGCTCAAAATCTCACATATAAGCTCATTCACATTTGACATACACATCCTGCTTAATTTCACAATCACAATCATAATATCATGCATTTGTTCACAAAGCTTGTGAATCACCTGTATAAGCATTTTAATGTGCACATCATCTCAACATCAGTTAATCATAAGCATCATTCAGAATTACTTATCACAACATCACAGTTAATAGCAAACCATCACAAGAAACCAGGTTTCAAATAGAGTACATCAAACCCTAATCTAAAAACAAAAACAAATAAGTTCAGAAAACTTAAACCACAAAGCATAAGCACATGATAGCATTCATCAGTAAATGCTATCTCAACTCCTCATCAATCTGAGCTGTCCTCTGTATCTTTCTCTTCCTCCTCATCTTCATCATCTTCAAAGGCATCATCCTCATCAGCTTCATCTTCTTCCATATCTGTAGCTGAAGCTTCAGCTGCTCCAGCTCCTCCTCCATGCACTGGTTCCTCTGGCCAAGCTACCACATTATGGAATTCATCCATAGTCCACCTGTGGGCTGGAGGTGTATCATACATCCCCACAATCATCTCAGCAGTGGCCACCTGCCCTCGGTGAATGGACTGCAACTGAGCCCCTATAAGAGACATATACATGTCCCTCATCTGGAATGGCTCTGCTTCATGTGTCTCAGCAGATGTCTGGCTCTGTGCTGGCCCTCTCTCTCTACGAGCACGGCGTGGTGGAACTGGCTGAGCTGCATCATCACCTCCACAGTACTGTCTATAGTAGGCCTCATCAATAGCTTTTCTTGGCCTCTCAAAAGGTGGAGCAGAAGTGTCCACCCCAGCTATCTTGCAAAGGTGAGTGATCAAAGAAGGATGTCCTAGTGGTGCTTTGTTGTTTGAAGTATTGGCGCACACACTAATCTCATCAGCTATCACCTGCCCAATATTAACATTCAAGTTTCTGATAGCACAATAGATAAAGAATGCCCTGCTGAGAGTAATATCTGACACATGTGAACATGGCTGAATGTTGGCATGAGAAAATGCCATCCAATACTTTGCAAGAGGAGTCAAATCCGTCCTCCTAATGTTAACCACTGAGCCAGATCTATTCCTTTGGAAGTGTCCTCCAGGTATACACAGTACTCTCTCCACATCCTCATAATCAGCACCTTCCTCCATGCAAAGAGTAAACTGGCACTGCTCACCAGCCCATACAGTGTCCAGAAAGTTATTAATTGAATCAGGATCATACCTGATAGCATGGCCTCTAACATAGCCCAAATAATTCTCAGCTGGATAATCACCAATCTTCTTTGCATTGGTGTAAAATTCCTTAACCACAGCTATATTGGCAGGTGCAGGATAAGTGGCTAGCTTTCCCCAGTCATTCCCTAAAACTTGCTCTCCAAATTGAGGAGCAAGGTTAGGTATGATTCCAACCTTTCTCTCCATCAGAAGTCTCCTGTCCTGAACCACTTTAAAGTGCTTCTCATGTTTCCTAGAGAGGAACCTGCTAGAATGGGGTTGCTCTGGTTCCTTTTCCTTTCTCTTGTTTGCCATGGTTTTCAATCTTTTTCCGGATGAGGATGCCATTCCTACATTCAAAACACAAACAACACCACAGAACATGATGTTAATCATTAGTAAAACACAGAACACAACTCCTTTCGAAGCTAAACCACCGCTGAGGGCCAGAATTTCCCCTCAGCGCCACCAGTACCACATTCCAAATCACACAAAACCAGAAAAATCAAATCTGGCAGAGTGCCGCTCAGCGGCAGTTTACCCCTCAGCGGTAACTCTGCAGATTTTTGAAAAACCTGTTTTAAAGCTTTCCTAACTCCACCCAAATGCAATTTTCAGTTTTCCAGTTCATAATCATGCAGTTTAATCGGTTCAAACATCCAATATATCATCAAATCATGCCAAGAAATCAAAACCCCTAAATCTTCATGCTTTGACAATCATATTCAAAATCAAAAACCCTAGAATGAACAAAATGCATTTTACTTACTTGGGTGGAGATACTAGATGCAATGAGAATGCTTCCAAGCTAGAATGCTCTCTCCCAACCCCAAACTTTGATGGCACACTAGTGAAAAAGTGAGTGGAAGAGAAATTTTCTTAAGAGGGAAGAGTGAAAAGATGTGGAAAACCTTGGAGAAGGTATGTGGGAGTGTTTGTGCAAAGAAAAGTCTGAAAGTGTGAAAGAATGCGCAGCTTAGGGTTTAAAAATACCCTAATGGGCTCGGGTCTCGCTAAGGGGAACTAAAACCCCATTCTGCGAGAGTACCGCTCAGCGGTAAAGTACCACTCAGCGGCACTTTCGTGAAGTGCTCTTCTCCTTCTTTTCTTAACCTACGTGCCTCCTAGACATGCCCCTCACTGGCTCCCTGCAATTCAATGTTCAAAATGCTTATGCAAACCCTAACTAAAACAAACAAACAGAAATATTCAATCAACTGGGTTGCCTCCCAGGTAGCGCTTGTTTAACGTCACGAGCCTGACCCAAAATCCACCAACACCCATCAGTAGGTGCAAAATTTTCTTACCAACACCCATCAGTAGGTGTTAACCCTGTAACAAACTTATAACAAAAACAAAAATACCCAAAAGTTCAAAATTACATCACCAAACCAAAAATTAAAAGTTCTTAAATCACTGGGTTGCCTCCCAGCAAGCGCTCTTTTAATGTCATTAGCTTGACCCAATAAAGTTCAAGTTCCATCTTCTTTGTAATTGATGTTGTTATTCCACCAACTCCTCAGCTGTTTCCTTTGAACTGTTTTGGTTCTTCTAGAACATGGAGACTCTATCTCTATCATCTCCTTCTCTTTAAAGCCCTTCACAACCCACAACTTGTTCTTGATTCTAACAGGTGTGCCAAGTTGGAGTCTTCTTTTCTTCCAGTCTCTAGGAATTTCTTCTCCTCTTCCAATCTCTTCTTCCTTGGGTACCTGAAACAATAAACAATGATTACCTGAAACCTCAAGATTTTCATCTTTACGGCTAGTCATAGGTGCATCTCGAAATGCAGCTTTATAACTTGCTTCTTCCTCCTTTGCTTGCATCTCATCTTTGAAAACATCTACCACCACTCTCTCCTCTCTGTCCTGGAGCACCACTATACCTTCATTTACATCTATGATAGCCCTGGCCGTTTTCATAAACGGTCTTCCAAGTATGATAGGTATCTTCTCAGTCTCCATCTTCATCACCACAAAGTCTGCCAAGAACTGAAGTTTGCCAACACAAACTATAATGTCCTCTACAATCCCACATGGCTCCTTTGAAGATCCATCGGCCATTACTATTTTAATCTTTGCATGTTTCATTTTAACATTGCCGAGTTGCTCCAGTAAAGAATAAGGTATCAAGTTAACACTTGAACCTAAATCAAGGAGAGCTTTCTTTACCTTTTTCTTCCCTATAGTACAAGGGATAGAAAAACTACCTGGATCTGACGCTTTAGGAGGGAATGACTCTTTCTTAACAGTTATACACTCTTTTGCCTCATCATCTCTACGTCTCTTCTTTGTAGAAATTTCTTCATCAGATTTTGTGTAAACTGCAATTTTCTGTAAAATCTGTTCCCAAGGTGCTTTATTATCCACCATTCTGAATAATTCTGTGAAATCCATTTGTTTCTCTTGATTTATTGGAAAAGGAAAATTGTTTTTGCTCTCTATTTCTCTTCTTTCTTCTGTTTCTCCTTCTTCTAACTCAATTATCTCTTCATTCACACTCTTTACCACTTTGCACTCTTCTCTAGGGTTAACCTCAGTATTAGCCCCAAAATTTCTATTTGGCCTTTCTTCCAATTGCTTGGTAATCTGACCCATTTGAATCTCCAAATTCTTTATAGCAGCTTCAGTGCTCTTTTGAGAAGATTCGGTTTTCTGTATGAATTGCTGAAGAGTTTCTTCCAACCTTGTTGATTTTTCATTAAGCATAGATAGCTGTTGCCAAAAGGTTGGTTGCTGCTGCTTATTATATTGATTTGCTTGCCCAGTTTGTCCTTGACCAATGCTTGGATGTGATTTCCACCCTTGATTGTAATTCCCTTGACGGTATGGAAATTGATTAGCCATGAAATTAACATCCTCCAAGGCCTCCACTGGAAAAGCACATTGACCATTGATATGATCACCTCCACATAATTCGCACAACTGAGTTTGCACCTGTGCAGCAGTTTTCAACTCTTTAGGTAATTGTGCAAGAGTTTTAGTCAGAGTCTCCAACTGTTGAGTTAGAATTTTATTTTGAGCTAGCAAGGCATCATGTGTCTGTAATTGGAGAACCCCTTTTTGTTGCATAGGAACTCCTCTTTCGCTGTTGAGCTCATTATCACTAGTAGCCATGTTGTCAATAATTTCTATAGCTTCCTCTGGAGTTTTCCATTTAATATTGCCTCCTGCTGAGGCATCAAGCATCATCTTGGTTTGTGAACCAAGCCCTCCAAGGAAAGTTAAGACTACTTCCTGTTCTTCAAAGCCATGCCTGGGTGTTTTTCTGAGCAGACTTTTGTATCTATCCCATGCATGCCCCAGTGATTCTTCCATGCCCTGCTTAAATGAAGATATCTCTTGCTTGCCTTTTGTCACCTTTGATTGTGGAAAGTACTTGTTCAAAAACTTTGTTACCACTGCTTCCCACTCTGTGAAACTTCCTTCTGGAAAAGAGTTCAACCAAAGCTTAGCATTGCCTCCCAATGAGAAAGGAAACAAACTAAGTTTGATTGCTTCGTCTGGCACCCCATTGATTTTTACTGTGTTGCAAATTTCATTAAATGTAGTAAGGTGCTCATATGGGCTTTCATGAGATAACCCATTGAATTGATTACTCTTCACCAGTTGGATCAATGCTGGTTTGACCTCCATATTGGCTGCATTGACTCTAGGTCTAGCTATGCTGTTAAAATGTTGAGGTCCAGCTACATTGGTGTAATCAGCAAGAGTTCTTCTGATATGATTATTCTCCATATTTTCTGTGCTATTGTCAGAACCTTGTGGTGATGGTTGCAACAGAGTTTCCGGAGGAGGGAAAAGTTCTCTAGATGTTCTGATTCTTCTCCTCCGTCTACTGTCTTCTAATCCTTCAAGCAACGGTTCTGTTATTTTCTTGCTCCTAGTTCGAATTGCCTCCTGCATACACAAGAACACAAAACCCTAGAAGATTTGGTTAGCACAAAAAGATATAAAAGAAAATATAAGATTCATAAAATAAAGACAGAAAACAGAAAAAATAAAATAAAATAAAAATAAAATAAAATAAAAATTCGAAATTTAAAAATAAAATAAAAATAAAAAAAATAAGTCAAAGATAATTAATAATCACACAAATTAACCAGTTAAACCACGAGTCCCCGGCAACGGCGCCAAAAACTTGATGGACAAATTTATGAACACCAATTTATGATGTCACAAACTTGTTTTTCAATCGGCAAGTATGACCGAATCGTTCAAGTAATAAACTTGGTAAGACCAAGTATCGTTCTTCCCAAAGGACTCACGGCCTAGTTTAGTTATGTGATTTCTTAATTAACTAAGACTTACAAACGAATTAATTGGGGTTTAAAGTGCAAGACAGAAAATAAACATGTATGCATGAATTGTGATCAATGGCAAAAAAACAAAAGATAAACACTTACAATGAAATTTATGTATGGATATGTTGTTGGGGTTCAATTTCATCTTATCCACTCTCATATATTTTAGGAATTCAACGATCAAATCACCATTGTTAATGCCACTCTCTAATGTACCTTTCCAGAAGGCTTCTCCCTAATCACGAGTTCATACAATTCCTAGCATTCCTAATGATTAGTTCATAAGTACAGGAGCTTAACGACAACCAATATAAAATTGGGAGAGATTCCCCGGATCTAGACTTCCCCGTACGTTCCCGTATCGACAAAACCAATAATCATGCATCGAATGAGTTAAACCATGCAAGCATTAAACAAAGAGGAAAAACCCTAACTAATGATGAAAGAAAGCATAAGTCTTAATTAAAAGATGTAAAAACAGATTCCATATATGAGAGTTTCACAAGACTACATTGATTCCCCAACAAACATAAAGAGATTAGTGCACCATATTCATGGTGAACCTAGATGAATTACAATGAAAGAATGAAAGAATAAACCCTAAAAAGGTGAAGCGGAAGCCTCAACATCCAAGATCCTCCTTCAAAGGGGTGGTAGAGAGAGTGTTTGCCTCGTTCCAGCCAGAGATACCTAACCCTAGGAAACCCTAAAGCTTATGTATCATTCGTAAATTACAAAAAGTCAAGTCCAAGCCCATTAAAGTGCCGCTCAGCGGTAAACTACCGCTCAGCGGTGAGTGCGTGACTTGTTTTCTCCCCTCAGCGGCCATTTTGCCCCTGAGTGGACCTCCCGTGACTTCCAGAGTACCGCTCAGCGGTAAAATACCGCTCAGCGGTGAGTGCGTGACTTGTTTTCTCCCCTCAGCGGCCATTTTGCCCCTCAGCGGACCTCCCGCAAACTCCTGAGTGCCGCAAACTCCTGAGTGCCGCTCAGCGGTAAACTGCCGCTAAGCGGTGACTTCGGCTTCTCCTTTTGCACTTTTTGTTGTCTTTTCTGATTTCATCTCTCTCCTTCTTCACTTCTTTCACCAAATTCACCTTAAAACCTGCACAAAAACACTGAAATCAAGCATAAACCTGTCCAGCTCTCTTATTTCCAAAAATATAAAGAAAAGCATGATTTCAAGCTAGTTTCTAAGTGTAAAGGTTGCTTTTAGTGTCAATTTTAATCATGAAAATAACAGTTTTTCAACTGTTATCAGTGATCGCCTGCGGTGTCGGTCATCCCTGGGAGGCGATCGTTCGGGGCTTCGCCTGGAGGGACCCTTGCGGTGAGGAGTTTTGGCTCTGGTGGAGATTTTGTCCTTAACGTAGTTTTGAAGGTAGCCTGCTCGGATGAGTCGCTCCAACTCATCTTTCACCATGTTGCATTCTTCCATGTCATGCCCATGGTTCATGTGGAACCGGCAAGCCTTGCCGCTGTCTGCGTTCTTTGGAGTAGCTTTTCGTCGCACAGTTAGGAGTTCGGCGTGCAAAGCCTCTTCGAGCATCTTTGCTCTCGGTGCGTTAAGGGCCGTGTAACGATCGTACTTAGACGTCCATCCTGACTCTTTTCGGGGCGTTGATGGACAAATTTATGATCACCAAAATATGATGTCACAAACTTGTTGAACAATCGGCAAGTATGACCGAATCGTTTCAAGTAATAAACTCGGTAAGACCAAGTATCGTTCTCCCAAAGGACTCACGGCCTAGTTTAGTTATGTGATTCTTTGATTAGCTAAGACTTAAGAACAAAATAATTGGATTGTACTATGCAAAAGACGAAAATAAACATGTATGCATGAGGTTTTGATCAATGGCAAAAGCAAAAGACAAGCACTTTCAATGAAATATATATATGAATATGTTGTTGGGGTTCAATTTCATCTTATCCACTCTCATATATTTTAGGAATTCAACATTCAAATCATCATTGTTAATGCCACTCTCTAAAGTACCTTTCAAGAAGGCTTCTCCCTAATTACGAGTTCATACAATTCCTAGCATTCCTAATAATTAGTTCATCAAGTGCAGGAGCTTAACGACAACCAATATAATATTGGGAGAGATTCCCCGAATCTAGACTTCCCCGTACGTTCCCGTATCGACAAAATCAATAATCATGCATTGAATGAGTTAAACAAAGCAAGCATTAAGCAAAGAGGAAAAACCCTAACTAATGATGAAAGAAAGCATAAATCTTAGATTAAGATGCAAGCACAAATTCCATATATGAGAGCTTCAAAAGATTACATTGATTCCCCAACAAACATACAAGGTTTAGTTCACCATATTCATGGTGAACCTAGATGAACAATAATGAAAGAATGAAAGATAAAACCCTAAAAAGGTGAAGAGGTAGCCTGAGCATCCAAGATCCTCCTTCAAAGGGGTGGAAGAGAGAGTGTGTTGAGAGGGTCGCACCTCACACAAAAGTTGTTTGCAAAATTAATGCAGTATAGTATTAGGAAGTGACTCCTAGGTCGTCTCTCAAGGACCAAATTGGGTTCAGTCTCAAATCAAACACATAGTGGGGGGTTTTGGTGAAAGATTTTTACTTTGATGTGGTAAAATTAAATTAAACTGAAATTAAATAAAACACAACCGAATATAATTGAAAGGATTAAAGTGCATGAAAACATTTAAAGAAAACAATACAATAGATAAATATTCAAACACAATTCAAGTTATAGAAATGCAACACTTAAGCTAAAACATTAAATGTAATATTGTAAGGTAAACATTAAAACAATGAATCTAAAAGAAAGAAGAAATATGGATGCAACCCGTGAACGTGACACCACATCTCCTCCAACGTACTTCACTTATTTTTCCAAATAACAATTGCCCACCGATGCACCATCTTCATTCAATTACTAAAAAAAATAAAACTTTTTATCCTTCAACGTGTCCCATCACCTCACAATGCTTCACATTCACGTGGACACACCTTACTTCTAAATTGAAAAAAAAACGTGAACACTTAAGGAATCAAAATAAGTGGCAGCAAATAAAATAAACTAAAAGTACTCCAAGCTAGAATAAAAAAAATTGAAAGCATCCTAAACAAATAAAAGTGTGTTGCGGCTGCACCAACTCAAAGAAATAAAAGAAAAATTAATCATGTAGACCACTTCTTCTTTCTTTACGTAAATCAACAACCATCCTTCCACTTTTGCTTTCTAAAGTGGATGAATTCTTCTCGACATGGCAGCTGCACCGTGACCCCACTTACCTTCAAAAACCGTGCTCTCTTCTTTCATCAAGGAAAGGAAATAATTTGACACCATGAACATGTTCTTTTAACTAAAATAAATTAACTTTTTCTAAAAGAAACCACCCATCACCGTGAGCAACTCTTCGTGGCTTCCCATCAACTTTCAACTAATCAATTCTTCATTTCTCAAAGCATTTAATTACCAAATGAAAATGATAAAGACTGCCAGCATGCACACTTTAATACTAAAACAAAACTAAAAATCTGGTTCAAACATGAAGACAAAATCAAGAATAAGACTCTTCAAAATTCTTCTTTGTTTCAACATAGAAAAGAAAAACGAAAGAAAAAAACTTCTACACTGCTATCACCATGCGTCTAAGAAAAGAGTATGAAATGCTTCTCTTCCCTAGTTGAAGTGTGGTTCCAGCTTGGAAAGAGTAAATGTATCACTTCCAAAATCAACCATATGCTTTCCTGCTGCTACTCGTAGCCTTCCATATCTCCCTTCTCCGTTCTTCCCTTTTTTTTTTCTCTACCTTACATCCTCCCCCAACCTTGTGCCCCCAGAGTAGCGGCTGGAGCTTCCTTTTTACAATGCAAGATGAAAACCCTCCAATTCCACGTGTTCTACTGGAACGCTTCTCCTCCAGGCCTCATCCCTGCTGCACCTCCCTTCCTCTCCAAGCACACACCCGCTGGACCTGGGCCGTGACCCTCTCCCTAGTGCATTGTTGGACCACTTCATTTCTTCGTGCACCTCCTTTCTCTCTCGGTGCCTTTCTTTCTTCCAGCACCTCCCTTGCTGCCAGCATGTGAATCTCCGCTGGATACACCCCTGCTTGCTGGACTGAAAGAAGAACCTCCCAAACTCAAGTGATGGCCTGTCTGCTGCCTTGGATGTGCTGGACTGCACGTGGAGATAGCTGGGTGTTGGTTCTTTGGATTTTGCTCTCTGCTGGGCTTGTGTTGGACGTGAATCAGCTGGGAGCGTGAGTGTTGCTGCCTCCTGTGTGCAAGCTGGACCCAAGTTGTAGTGCGCGTGAGCCCAAGTGGATCAGCACCTCTTTCCTCAAGCTGCTGGCTGTCACCCCCTCTTCCCCATGTCCTTGTGCTTCTTTCATTCTATCTTCTAAGAAATGTTCCAGTAAAAGCCAAAATGAAGGTGCCCTGAAATGTTGATTTTTTATTGGAGCAATCCGTGTGCTTCCTAAAATTAATCAGTGCAACTCCCTTGCTGGACCGGTTCTCATTCTCATATGGAACCCCTTGCTCAAGCTGGATGTGGGCCGCGTGTGCTTTGACCGTGTGTTGATTTTGCTTCCACGTAAAATGAGCCAACAAGTGGGCCACAAACAAAATAAATTAGCATGAATCAAATGTGCTTCTCCCTGACACCCTTATTCCATCAAGCTTCACGGTTTACACACTCCAAAAAGAATTCTCCAATCAAGCCCATCTCCATGTGCACTCCCATAATTTAAATCCACACCTCTCTTTCATTTTATTTTAAAATATATTTGATGTGGCATTTTCTTTTGACCTTCAAATGTCCCAAATTGTATTTCCAAAATTTTTCCTACAATCAATGATGAAAATAATTAGCTCAAATAATTCAAATTAATTAAAATAAGAATTTTTGGTCAAATTAAGTACAATTAGCAAAAACGGAAAATACCGGACATTTAAGCACAATTCCCTGAATAATTCTAGCACACTAAACTAAGTGAAGTGAATAAAATATTGACTCATCAGAGTGTTTGCCTCGTTTCTGCTAAAGATACCTAACCCTAGGAAACCCTAAAGCTTATATACTATTCGTAAATTACAGAAAATTAGGTCCAAGCCCATAAGAGTGCCGCTCAGCGGTAAAGTACCGCTCAACGGTGAGTGCGTGAGTAGTTTTCTCCCCTCAGCGGCCATTTTGCCCTCAGCGGTTCCAACGTGAACTCCTGAGTGCCGCTCAACGGTAAACTGCCGCTGAGCGGCAGTTGCGACTTCTCCTTTTGCACTTTTTGATGTCTTTTCTGATTTCATCTCTCTCCTTCTTCACTTCTTTCACCAAATTCACCTTAAAACCTGCACAAAAACAATGAAATCAAGCATAAACCTGTCCAGCTCTCTTATTTATGAAAATATCAATAAAAGCATGATTTCAAGCTAGTTTCTAAGTATAAAGGTTGCTTTTAGTGTCAATTTTAAGCATGAAAATAACAGTTTTTCAACTGTTATCAGGCGTCCGGTCTGATTTATAATCGTTGGCCGATCGCTTTGCGGTTTTCTTTGTATCGGGATTTGGGTTGTCTTGCTGCTGCTTCTTTCTAGAATTTTGGAGATCTTCAATTCGGATGAACTTTGCAATCGTGGATTGCAGCTCTTCCATAGATGTTGGCGGGTCGGAATATAACTGTTCCGCAAAATACCCCTGCCTTAAGCACGAAGGTAAATTGCTGATGATGAAGGTGTGGTTGACATCTTTCACACGTCGGGCCGTCTCGTTGTACCGTTGCATGAAAGCCTTTAGGGTTTCATCCTTCTCTTGCTTGGTATTTACTAGTTCAGCAGCGGTCATCTCCGGTCTTCTGTTGGTCGCATACTGTTTTCGGAATAAAGTTTTGATTGTTGGGAAACAGTCTACTGAATTCTGTGGGAGAGTGTGAAACCATTCCAGGGCCTCATCCTTAAGGGATAAGGAGAAAGCTCTACAAATGACGGGGTCATTGTCTGTGTAGAACGCCATGGCGTCTATAAAGTTGCGCAGATGGTTGTCGGGATCAACGGAACCATCATAACGTTCTAATGCTGGGGGAGGTTTATCTGGCATGTGCGCTTGCATGATGGCCTCCATGAATGGGAGCAAGTTGGTGAGGCGTATGGAAGTAGGCCCCTTCCTCCCCCCGCCAGAAGGGTTAGATGGTCCTCTATGGTGGCTCCCTTCATTATCGTCCTGCCGGTTAGAGGCAGACACTTCTGGTGGTGGGCGTTGCGCCCTCAGTGTCGCCAGCTCCTCAGCTTGCTTGCGCTGAATTTCTTGCTGCTCCTTTATGGTTTGTGCTTGCGCCTCGATCTGTGTCTGCAGCTGCTGGATCAAATCGTGAGTGTTGAAGTCTTGCATAGCTCCGGTGGTCGTCGTTGGGATATCAAATCTCGGCCCCACGGTGGGCGCCAAAATGTTTATGTATGAATGTTGAGACCGAGATACGAACCTAGTTAATTGCCACCGCTCCTTCCTATGATGTCATTACCGTGCTACCTCCCTTTCTGTGCTAAGCTCTCCAAGGGGAAAATGGGCTGGGTACCTGCAAAGGCACTCCGACGCTCTAGTTAGAAAAGGATCTCTTGAACTCTTTCAATTCAAAGCGAAGAAGAAAATTAATCTTTTCTCTCTTAATTTCTCTTAAGGAAAAAACGTACCTTTTTTCCTCTTTGCTTTTCATATTTAAAACAGTAAAATAAACCGTTTACCTGAAAATCCGGTCAGTTACCGAAGTTGGTTACCTGGAAGTTGTAACTGTTAGATCGTGTTTGATACTGGGTCAGTTACTCCCGTGATTCGTGGCATTGACTGATATTCGTAACTCTTTACTCCTAACCGCTAAATCGTTTACGTTTAAAACCGCTAATTTAGGCATCGTTCATTATATGTCGATCGTCTTGTGTATCGACACGAACATGCGAGCTGTCGTTCGAGTGCTATATGTCGCGAAATCACGGTTTGGTTGTCGATGACCAATGTGTCGACATCAACATGTAAATGTCATGATGTGATCGTTTTAACGATTGGCATTAAGAAGTGTTCGACATTCCTACGATCATGACATTACGATCGTAAGAAGGCTCGACAAACGGTCGTCCGGGTTACTCGTCGATCGTTGGTGAATTCAGGTATCCTACGGTACATGCCCCGCGAGTCCGAGTAAACGAGTGCAGATTTTGCCTGTGAGTTTACTAAAAGTCCTCAACTAGAATGCTTCCCAAATGAAAGAATTCAATTTCCAAGAAGTTTACTAGTAACCACCGAACGGTCAAGGACCGTTCAATGACGAACGTTCATTAACATAGGGAATTTATATTCAAAGTTTCATTTACATTAAACTCATTTCTCAGCATAAAATTTCATATTTTCAAATACTCATATCATAGTACATTTCATAATTCTCATACATCAGCTCATCATCATAACCATATACCAAAAATCAAATATCACAAATTCATGCTTCATACAACTCACAGAACGTCCATACAGCACAATACAAACATACTAATTAAATTGAATAAGCTTCCCTTACCTCTTAAGTGAACGAACGTACTAAAACACTCTTCGTCTGACTGAGTTCCCTTTCTACCCTTACGTTCCACTCCCCTTTAAACTAATTTCAAACATTCAATAAACCAACAGAGACTCAAATAGGATAACAGCATGCAACTGAAACTGGGTTTGCATGTATCAGAAAAACGGACGGATAGGCATAAGGAAACTTACCAATTTCAGAACTCAGATTTGTTCGGTTCAAAGTAAAGCTTGAGACGCCGAGAATGCTTCCACGGTGCCTGAACGGTGATCGGAGTAGAGAAAGGTCAGTTACAGTAGAGAGAAGGATGGGTTTTCTAGAGAGAAGAGGGAGGAAAATGAAAGATCAGAGCTCGGAAGGAGGGTGCATGCAGAGGAGAGTGGGCAGGGTTTTCAGAAAATCATTTTTGTCTGCCCTACGTCCAAACGGACGTGCGTTCTCCTGTAGACACCTGTCCTCCACTACTGATTTTCGAATCTTCCATTCTTGACACCTGGCGTCAGTTTACAGAGTTTTGGGTGCGTTTTAAATGACTCTGACAGGGGTTTTGGGTGCATTTTTAATAAGATATGACAGGTGGTGTCGCAATCGGAATCGTGACGGGACATCAATCCAAAAAAAAGGAACGGGTTTTGAAAAGAGATTTGGAGTCGCCACCATAGTTTATTCTGGAAAACTACGGAAAAACCATAAAATGATAAGGCAAGGTCCGCGAAAACTGAATTTTGGGTTCGGGAGTCGGTTACGTGTAGGGAAGGTATTAGCACCCTACAACGCCTGCCTTAAGGCAGTACCTTTAATTAAATACGCGAATTTTATGTGGTTTGCTAAATGTTTAACTATCCCCTAAAATAAAAAATTAAAGAAACAAAATATATATTTTTTAGTTTTTTGGGCCAGACAAGGATTGACCTTGGTCCTACGTATTCTCATTCAAAAATGAGAAATCAGGGTTACGTAGTTCTTTCAGAAATTGTGTTGAAAATTTTGATTAAGAAATTGTTTGAGAATTTTGTTTGGGAATGATTTTGTATTTTTGGGAAATGAGCCTGACAAGGATTAACCTTACTCCTACGTATCTCCACTTTTGATGGAGAATCAAGGATAACGTAGTTCTATCTTGAAAGAATGTTTGTTGTTTGAAAAAGCCAGATGTTTTTAATTTTTGAAGATTTTATATATATTTTTGATATTTTCGAGAAAAAGAAAGTAATGAGTACTAGGCCGACGCGGACGGTCACACGAGTACTCATACCTTTAGAATGATATTTAAATATTTTTAATTATTTTTTTTAAAGTGAAATAACGATATTAAGCACTAGGACGATGTGAACGATCACACGAGCACTCATACCGTTATCTACTTATTTAGGAAGACTTGAGAGTATTGAGTTATTTTTTAAGATTGAAGATATTAAGTACTAGGCTGATGCGAACGATCGCACGAGTACTTATACCATTATTTAATAATACGTAAATAAGAGAGAAAGGTATTGAATACTAGGACGATGCGGACGATCACACGAGTGTTCAACCTTTAAATGTATTTTTGTAATTTTTATATAAGAAAGGAGAAGAGGTTTTTAGCAAGAGGACGACGGGAGCAGTCACACGTGTGCTTAACCTTTAAAATATATTTTTGTAATTTTTTATAAGAAAGAAGAAGAGGTTTTTAGCACAAAGACGACGCGAGCGGTCACACGTGTGCTTAAACCTTTAAAATACATATTTTTTGCAATTTTTTATAAGAAAGGAGAAGAGGTTTTTAGCACAAGGACGATGCGCGCGATCACACGTGTGCTTAAACCTTTAAAATGTTTTTATTTTATTTTAGAAGAAAGAGAAAAAGTCTCTAGCACAAGGACGACGCGAGCGGTCACACATGTGCTTAACCTTTAAAACATATTTTTTGTAATTTTTATTTAAGAAAGAAGAAAAGGTTTTTAGCACAAGGACGACGCGAGCGGTCACACGTGTGCTTAACCTTCAAAACGTATTTTTTTGTTATTATTATTATTTATTATTATTTTTTTATTATCGTCTTTTTTTCGTGTTTAAAATGCAGCAAATAAACCAAAATAAAAATAAAAGACAAGATCTAGGAGTGGGGTTATCATACAAGGGGTTACATATAGTAAAAACTAATAACCAAACAAATACTAATAAAAATAAAGAAACAAAAGCATAAAAATGGAGCAAGAGAAACAGCCCAACAAGAATAGGGGTGTAGAGATTGAAAACCAGAGGTCCAGAGTAAAGTTGAGGCTCCTTTGGTTTGGGTCAAAGTCCTTTTTCTCCAACTTTGAATCTGCCAAAGTGTAAAGATGAGAATGGAGGTGCATCCCGAAATGTGTGTCCAGGTCCATATCTTTTTTACTTGCAGAAACAAAATGGGTTTCAGCCCATATGGCAGGGGTGCGAATGGAGTTGCGCGTGTGGCAGGAAGAGAAGGGAAGCAAACCGCACCAGGCCCAAGGCCTCTTAACCCTAATCAGAAACCCATTAGGGGTTCCTCCAACTTCATCTCATTTGTGTGAGCAACGCCGAGACCCAGGTCTTCTCCTTTGAATGAAAGAACACAGAGACACTCATCTCTGCCACCCACAGCCATGACTCAGCCTCCACTCCAACCGGCCACCGCGAATCGTGATCCACGGCGTCACCAGTGACGACACCCGCCGCCGGAGCTACCACCGTCCACGGCACTAGGTCTATCTCCTCCTTCCTATCTTCGCGCTCCCTGTTCCTCGCGGCTGGCCAAGAACATTGCTGGCGACAACGCCAATGTTGGAAGCGTAGTCGTCGTCCACGGCTCTCCTCCTTCCGCGCTTTCCCTTTCACGCATGAGACAGAAACGTCGCCACCGCGAGACATCGTCGCCGCTAATCGCACCTCAGCTGCTGCCAGTTGCGACCAAAGACGCCGATGACGCTTCCTAAAGCCGGGGTTACTGCTCCCTTCTTCGTTTTCTGTGAGACGGGTCCTCCCTCCAACTTGGGGCACAACGTTCTGCCTTCCACCTTGAGACAGCCACCACCAGAGGTTCTGCGAACACTTCCATCGTCGTTCCTCTCATCTCCACTCGAGTCTAATCATTTTCTACGAATGCGACACCAAACCTTTGCTTGAGTTTCTCTCTTTGCAGCATCGCTGCCATTGGAGCCACTAATCGCCGCTCACACCACCACCGAGCTTGCAACCAGAGATAATCACTAACAAACTGTTGAGATTATTCTTTCAGTTTACTCTTTCAATCTTGGTTTTCTGATTGGGTGAAGAAGGTAGGGGAAATGATGAAGGAGAAGTGTGAAAAGAAAATAATGAGTATTGTGTTGTTCTGTTAGAATTGAATTGCAGGTGATGATAGGATGTCATTGGGTGATGAAAATGGAAGAAGAAGGTAAGGTATTTAGGGAGAATTGTGGTTGTTTTGATTTGGTGTGTGGTGGAAAAGGATGGTGACGAGAAATGTGGTGGAGGTAGTGAGTGAGTTATGAAGAAGAACGGTTTTGAATAAACTGGTGGCTCCTTTTGATGCAGGTGAAAAATGGATTTTGGCTGGGAGGTAAGGATGAAGATGGGGGTGGCGAGCAAAAGGAATTGTGTCAGTGTACTTGAGATCAAGTGTTGGAGGTGAAAACGAAGAGGGAAGGGATGAAGATGATAGGTGTTGGAGGTGATCACGGGTGTTGGATATGATGAATGAGGAAGAAAAACGAAGATGGTGGGTGCTGCCGTGGTGTTGGAGATGAAGATGATGATGGTCATGGGGTGAAGGAATGAGGATGAAGGTTGGGGGAATGGTCGAGTGATCTCTTTTGGCTTAAGGGACCAAGAAAAATCAGTGGATGTGTGTGATGTTTGTTAGGGTAGTTACGGGTCAGAGGAGCAGAGGGGTGGAGAGCTAGGGAGCGTGTGTCAGTGTGCGTGAGGAAGGAACATTTTCTCTTTTTTTTTCAGAATTGGGTGCGAGTGTACCTGGGCGTGTCCTGCTTCCTTTTTTTCTTTTTCTTTTGTTTTCTTTTTTTGTTTTCTTTTTTTTTTAAATAATAATATAGAAAATCAAATCAAATAAAAAAAACAAAGTAAAATAATAATAAAAACAGAATTAAAATTATATAAAAAAACATAAAATAAAATAAGATACAATAAAAAAGAAAGACCTATATTATTTAGTTATCCGGACGAAATTGGGTGTTGACAGGTGGGTTTTTCGAGGTCTGACATATTGTTTACCACATGAACAAAATTTTATCATCATTCAAAATTAAGAACTAAAATAATTGTTTTTTAAAAATACAAATAAAAATAATTTAAAATTTCGCTCAAAACCATTTCTAACTTCTGGGTGTTGCTCCCTCCACCACCACACCTTTCTCCATCCACCTCCCATTTACTATTTTGTGTAAGACCTGAGTAAAATAAAAAAATATTTTTATTTTACTATATTTTGTGTTACTAAATAATTAATTATGATATGTATTTGTGCAATGAAAATATTAAGAAAGTGAATAAAAAAAATTTAATGAGTACTAATTTTATTTTAATTTTCTAAAGTTTTTATGCTTTTTGGCTTTTCATGTTTATGATAAGAAAGAAAACATAGTTTAGTACTTAGTTTTGGATGTATTTAACATTTGTGTTTCCTCTTTTTGCATGATTTGAGTTTCTGAAGGTGACCATGTCGGCAGTAGGTGTTGAAATATTTTCCATAGCTTGGCTTCTTTTGTTTTGTAGGGTTTTGGATAGATTATAGAGTTAAGTAAAGAAACATATAGTTAAGTTGCATGGTGCATATAAAACATGAGCGAGGACTTAATGAGAACCCTACCATCTTATATAAACCATATTATGTGTGAGAGAGTGGGAAAAATCTACTAAATAGTAGGCTTGGAGGATAGTTTTAGACGGGCGGGGAACATTGTTACTACGTAAGGGAAGGAAGGCATCTTGTTGGTCTTTGCTTTGAAACTCAAAGGATTTTGGAAACTCACTGGAACTAGAGGTAAGGGGTTTAACTTGGGATATAACATATTGTATGATGGGTAGAAGGTAAGGGGAGCTAGATCCTTTTCTCTGGATTGTATGAACCATGTATGTGTGTACTGAAATCTATAATATACTGTTGTTGCTGAACAAATTTCATATTTAGAATTACTTTGTTGTGTATGCATCTGTATGAGTGGTTGTAAAATTGTGTTGTTGAAGAAGATGTGAGAAAAAGGGCTGAAAAAAATGGGGTTTCTCGGTTTTTGGAAAATCTGGTGCGATTCTGCAGAACGCGCGTTCGGCCAAATGGCTCGACCAATTAGTGTTCGGCCAAACTACTATGAGCGCTCGGTTTTATTTTATGATGTACCCAGCGTTAGCGTTCTCCTTGGGTGAAAGTAGAAAATATTAGATGTTCGTCCCACTAGTGCTCGACAATCGTGGTCGGCCAAATAACCGTTCGGTCTTGTATCCTCCAGTAACGAGCGTTATCGTTCGTTCCGTTTGGGTGAGCGTTTGGCGATCGGTCTTCGTGTATGGGTGACTGTAGTGTTCGGCTGAATTTAGTCTTATCAGGCTTGAATCCTGCGCATTCGGTTTTGATGTTTTAGTGAATTAAGCGTTCGATCTATATTTGATATTCTTAGGTTTGAATCTGGAACGTTCGGTGTTGGGTGTATTATGGATTGTAGCGTTCGACCATAACTTTAATATTCTTAGGATGGATTCTTAAGCGTTCGGTCTTCGTGAAATAGTGATCTTAGACGTTCATCCTTAAATAGGTATTCTCAGGTTTAACTTGTAAACGTTCGCCCTTAAGTCAGTATTCTTAGGTTTCCATCTTGAACGTTCGGCCTTGGTTTAATTGTGATTGTGAGCGTTCATTCTCAATTTGGTATTTTAGGTTTCAACCTCGAGTGTTCGGTTTTGATGTAATAGTGGTATAAGGCGTCTGTCCTTAAATTGATATTTGCAGTGATCTTTAGCGTTCGGTCTTGTTTCTGTATTAGTAATTGAGCGTTCGGTTTTGACGAGGTATTCTCGCTTGTGAACGTTCGGTCTTAATTTGGATTCTTAAGTTTGGATCATAAGCGTTCGTTCTTGGATATTTGTGATTGTGAGCGTTAAGCCGTATGAAAGAATGAACGACCATTTCAGATTGAAGGGGGGTACTTCAGTAATTCAGTCTTAGTGGATAGAGATGTGAACTTCGTAATTATAGGGGGTGTGTCTGCTTTGAAGACAGGGTGTGAACTTAGCAATTTCAAGGGAAAATCTGATGTTCTTATGTTTAAATCATGAACGTTCGTTTTTGGTGAATTGTGGATTTTAGCGTTCGGTCTTAATTTAAATTCTTAGGTTTATATATTGAATTCGATTTTGTGTATTGTTGATCTTTGAACGTTCGTACAAACAGTTAAGTCGAAGTGCTCAATCTTAGCGTCCATTCAAATAGCGCTCGGCCAAATAGTGCTCAATTTATTATGGTGCTCGGTGTGTAGCGTTCGGCCTGATTACGCTTGATCTTATATTGTCCGTCCAAGTAGCATTCGGTGAATAGTGTTCGACCAAATACCGTTCGTTGAATAGTGTTTGTCCAAATAGCGCTTGGCGAATAGTTCCCATCCAAATAGCGTTCGGCGAATATGTATGAATCCGTAATTTCTTTGGTAGTATTTTAAAACAATTATTGAGAATTGTTGGTTATTTTCTGGATCTAATATTGGTTTATATTATACATGGGCAAAACTAAGACGAAAACCAGGGAACTACTTAAACATCAGGGAGGTGACACAAACTCGACAGACAGACAACAAAGACTCCGAAACAGGAACACAGTTGCACAATTCTCACGAAATCTGGACAGTAAAAGGTATAGGCAGAATCCAACACAGAGTCAATGAAAGCAAATACTCAAAGAATCATCCAAACAGTTCAGTACAAGGAAAACAGTCAATCAGTTCAAGAGATGAATCAAAAGCAATAGAGCGTCACAATCAGTGTTTCTCTCAAGTGTTTAAGGTAAATCAATGTCACTCAATGCACTCAAGAAAGCAAACACAAATAGACTTGGCAAGCCTCTAATATCAACACTCAAGCACATACGCATTTTCAAATCAAAAGGTCTTTTCATGGTTGTAATGGGGCCAAGGACAAGGGAGGATATATTTGGATAAGAAGCTTCAAACCATAAGGAACAGAGGAGCAATGGGGAACAAGTGTAAACACATTCAAACACACCCACAACCTCTAATTCCATCCTCTTCTTGACTCCATTATTCACAATTTTTTTTTTCTTATTTTTCTGTATTTTTTTTTCATCTTGTCTCTTTTCTTTTCTCTCTGTTTAGGACACAACTATAAGAGACAAGATACACAACATATTTACGAAACAAAACAAGAAGAGGAACCAACTAGCCAATTCATCAGAATCCCCAGGGAGACCACACTTGTTCCCAAAACACTTCCAAAGCTCCAAAATTCCCTAAGGTGAAGTTAAACATGGTTTTTCACTTAGGGCTAGTGTATGAGCTTCAAAACAAAGAAATGGGGAAATTACATGCTCAAAAGGGGTTATCAAAGGATTAGAACAAGGTAAGCTTATTTGGCTACAGAAGCTCAAGAACAAAAATGCCTTTATCACTTCCAAACATGCATATCAATCAAGAATTATCAACAAGAGTCAAGCCAAGGCATATGCGCAAGCAATCAAGAGACATATCACACACAAGAAAGAACATCAATTGGCTCAAATTCTCACACAGGGTAATTGTCACAATCAATTCAACCTCTCAAACATCATAATCATCTTCCAAAGCAAAGTAAAGCAAGGATTTCAAGCCAATAAGTATCAATCAAGTGAAGTGAAAGACAAGTCTACAACTTAAACAAAATCCAGCAAGCAAGAGAAACATGCAAAATTGTACATAAGACACGACAAAAATAACCTAGAAAAGAAAATTTAACCAAGAAAACAAAAACTAACAAAGAAAAATCAGAATCTCCCCCAATAGACCACACTTAAACTACACAGTGTCCTCAATGTGTCGTAAGCATAAGATCAGAAATTAAATAAGTCAACAGATCATGGTAAAGTGCAATAAAAGTAGGAAAAGGGGGAGAAGAGAGAAAGAAAACTCCCCTGGTCATGGTGGCAGTTGCCAATCTTGGACTTGTAGGGAGATGTCTTCCACCATTGGATCCAGCAAAGAAGTTTTAAGGAAGAACTGCTTCGTCCTCCATATTTGATCGAGCAGGGAAATGTCTTCCACAGCTGGATCTAAGAAGCAAAGATTGTTGATGAGCGGGTTCAACCGGTGTCTATTGATCTTCAAACTGTTGTGTATGTGAGCACCTTTGTCTTCAATAGTGGGTGTTTGTTGATTAAATTCGTGTGTACCTCCTGCAACATGGTTAGTGCAATGTGGCTCTACAGAAATTACATGCAGGGGTATAACACCCAATCCCAGTGTAACAGGCTGAACCTCAAATATACTCTTAGAACATTAATCACTTTCAAATTCAGAAACAATATCAACCACAGACTCAGATTCATGTTCAGTGCATGGAGAATAAACATATGAATTTGATATCAAAAATTGGTTCTCATCATGCAGAGAGGGAGAATTAAAACCATGCTCAGCAACAATATGATTATCAGTAACATACCTATCAACAGCATAATCATCAACAGCATAGTCAAAATTAGGTATGTTTACCACCACTTCCTTGAAGATTGGTAGAGTGTGGGAAAATGAAGGTGGTCTACCTGGTTCAGAATTACTGCTGATTTCTGCCTGTTCCTTAAGATCTTTATCAGTCTCCTCAGATGCAAGAGTAGGGACATTTGAAGGTGGGAAAGTATGTGGCACAGTAGTAAGTTCATAACTCCGCTCCACATCTTCTATGTGGATGACACTAACATCATCAGGAATCAGAACAGTCTGAAATGGTGATTCCTCTAAATCTTGAGACTGTTCCTGATTGAGTTGAGGGGTCATCTGCCCTATCTGATTGCTCAAACATTGAAGGTGTGCTCTGTTCTCTTGCTGAAACTGAAGGTTCTGCATGGTCATTTTCTCCAACAACTCCTGCAATGTAGGCTCAGAAGTAGAAGGCGGAGGAGCTATTTGGGCAGGAGCATCATACTGCTAACTCTCGTATTGTTGGACTGGTGGAGACATAAAAGTACTCTGGAACGGTGGTTCTTGATAATGATGTTGTGGAGTACTATGCCATCCCAGGTTAGGATCATTCCATCCAGGATCGTTGCTGTAACCATACTGCACAGGGGAGAATTTGCTCAGAAACTGATGCTCAAGATATCCCCAACCGGTAACGGATCTTAGAGGAAGAGAGTCTTTCCAATCCTTAGCTGCTCCTTGTAATGAATGCGGAAATGCCCCCAAGAAAATGTGATCAAGAGGGACATGTGGAGGCTTCAGTGAAGAGCACATGATGTGGAACTCCTCCAAATGTCTATGTGGGCATTCTCCTGCAAAACCGTGAAACTTAGGCAGCAGATGTATCAGTCCAGTGGTGAGAACACAATGAACGTCATCCTTTATAGGTGGAACTGGCTCACGAGGAGCGCTCTCAGGAAATTGAGGATGAGCCATATAGTTCTCAACATAAAAATCAGTAGAATGTGCATGAGAAGCAATATCAGAGTTAGATGCAGAAGGAGAATCATAATCAAAGGCACAGGCAGAATAAGCAGTATTCACAAAATCAAAATAGGTAGACATGGAAAAAGAAAATACTGAAAATTACGAAACAAACAAAACACGTCACAATTTAACATGCAACGCGCACACACAAAACAGAACATCACATCACAAGACAAGACAAAACACAACACACACTAACGCAACAAAAGTCCTAAGACCGAATCGTTGGTCCCCGGCAACGGCGCCATTTTGTTGAGAGGGTCGCACCTCACACAAAAATTGATTGCGAAGTTAATGCAGTATAGTACTAGGAAGTAACTCCTAGGTCGTCTCTCAAGGACCAAATTGCGGTTCAGTCTCAGATCGAACACGTAGTGGGGGGTTTGAAAGTGTTTTTACAAGGAAAATTAAATTAAATTAAAATTGGAGGAAGTTAAAGACAACTACAAAATTAAAAAGCGGAAAGCAGAAAACCGAACGGTTCTAACCATAAGCGTTAAAACCGAGCGGTGATATAAAAGATCGAACGGTCTAATTAAGCACTGACCGAACGGTTGATGGACAAATTTATGAACACCAAATTATGATGTCACAAACTTGTTTTCAATCGGCAAGTATGACCGAATCGTTCAAGTAATAAAACTTGGTAAGACCAAGTATCGTTCTTCCCAAAGGACTCACGGCCTAGTTTAGTTATGTGGTTTCTTAATTAACTCAGACTTACAAACGAAATATTTGTGGTTTAGAATGCAAGACAGAAAATAAACATGTATGCATGAATATTGATCAATGGCAAAAATCAAAAGCTAAACACTTTCAATGAATTATAGATATGAATATGTTTGTTGGGGGTCAATTTCATCTTATCCACTCTCATATATTTTAAGGAATTCGACAGTCAAATCATCATTGTTAATGCCACTCTCTAATGTACCTTTCCAGAAGGCTTCTCCCTAATCACGAGTTCATACAATTCCTAGCATTCCTAATGATCAGTTCATAAGTACAGGAGCTTAACGACAACCAATATAAAATTGGGAGAAATTCCCCGGATCTAGACTTCCCCGTACGTTCCCGTATCAACAAAACCAATAATCATGCATCGAATGAGTTAAACAATGCAAGCATTAAGCAAAGAGGAAAAACCCTAACTAATGATGAAAGAAAGCATAAGTCTTAATTAAAAGATGTAAAAACAGATTCCATATATGAGAGTTTCACAAGACTACATTGATTCCCCAACAAACATACAGAGTTTAGTTCACCATATTCATGGTGAACCTAGATGAATTACAATGAAAGAATGAAAGAATAAACCCTAAAAAGGTGAAGAGGAAGCCTCAGCATCCAAGATCCTCCTTCAAAGGGGTGGAAGAGAGAGTGTTTGCTTCGTTCCAGCCAGAGATGCCTAACCCTAGGAAACCCTAAAGCTTATATATCATTCGTAAATTACAAAAAGTCAAATCCAAGCCCATTAAAATGCCGCTCAGCGGTGAGTGCGTGACTTGTTTTCTCCCCTCAGCGGCCATTTTGCCCCTCAACGGACCTTACGTGACTTCCAGAGTACCGCTCAGCGGTAAAATACCGCTCAGCGGTGAGTGCGTGACTTGTTTTCTCCCCTTAGCGGCCATTTTGCCCCTCAGCGGACCTCCCGCAAGCTCCTGAGTGCCGCTCAGCGGTAAACTGCCGCTGAGCGGTGACTTCGGCTTCTCCTTTTTGCACTTTTTGTTGTCTTTTCTGATTTCATCTCTCTCCTTCTTCACTTCTTTCATCAAATTCACCTTAAAACCTGCACAAAAACACTGAAATCAAGCATAAACCTGTCCAGCTCTCTTATTTCCAAAAATATAAAGAAAAGCATGATTTCAAGCTAGTTTCTAAGTGTAAAGGTTGCTTTTAGTGTCAATTTTAATCATGAAAATAACAGTTTTTCAACTGTTATCACAACCCCAAACTTAAAACTTTGCTTGTCCTCAAGCAAATAATATGTAACTCTATCTTTAAACCAATTCATATGATGGTTCACTTCATTCAAAAATCTTCTTTTCAAGATAAGCAAAAACTTCACTCAAACTTATGACCAAGAGTTCAATCAAGATGTGCACATGCTTTAGTGTTCACAAAGTCATTTAAATTCCAACAAATGCTATTTTCATGAATGATCACTCAATTAAGCATGGATGTTCATGTGTTCATGTGATATTTCCTCACTAAGTCAAGTGTTTCACTCACACTCAAGTGTATAAGAGATGATCACTCATTCACTCTACTATCACAATGTTACATGAATTAACTTTGCCTTTCATTTTACCACAATCAAAAAGATTCACAAGAATGCATCATCACAAGGACTTTTCTATGGCTTATAATGTGGCTGGGCTAACAAGAAAATTGGTTTTTCTAGATCACAAAACCCTTGAGTTAAGAGAATCATAACAACACAATCATCTTATTCATACCCAACTCTCTTTTTGCCTTTGCATTGAGCTTTACTTCTTTTTCTTTTCTTTTCTTTTTGCATATTCTTACTTTTTAGCTCAATGCTTTTCATATTTTCCCAACAACCCCAAACTTGAACATTTAACAATACCACACAAGATCTTCTACTTAACTCAAAGTAAAGATTTTCAACTAAGGGTTTTCAGTGTATATTCAAGGCTAAGGGTTCAAAGGATAGAACACGCAGTGTTCTCTTTTAGTGGGCTAATTTTATGAATTTGGCCAATAAAAAGGTTTTCAACAAATGGCCTTGATCACATGATGCAAAACAAGTAATTGATTCAATCATAGAAAACCTGGGCAAAACCATTCATGCTTTCAAAGTAATAGCATTCAACAATAACAACTCTGGAGCTCAAAATCTCACATATAAGCTCATTCACATTTGACATACACATCCTGCTTAATTTCACAATCACAATCATGATATCATGCATTTGTTCACAAAGCTTGTGAATCACCTGTATAAGCATTTTAATGTGCACATCATCTCAACATCAATCAATCATAAGCATCATTCAGAATTACTTATCACAAAATCACAGTTAATAGCAAACCATCATAACAAACCAGGTTTCAAATAAAGTACATCAAACCCTAATCTAAAAACAGAAAATACTTACAAAACATTGGGTTGCCTCCCAATGAGCGCTTGTTTAACGTCACGAGCCTGACCCAAACTTTCAAGGATCAACTAACAACATCATTGTGGAAAATTGTTGCACCTCTCCCCCTAGATAAGGTTTGAGACGTTGACCATTCACCACCCAACTCTTTTGTGGATCAGCAGCGTCTGGATTAAATATTTCAATTGCTCCATGCGGATGTACTTCTTTTATCACATATGGTCCTGACCATTTTGACTTCAGCTTCCCAGGAAATATCTTCAATCTTGAATTGAACAATAATACCTGTTGTCCTGGATTAAAAACTCTATTCACCAACTTTCTGTCATGATAAAATTTAATTTTGTCTTTGTAAGCCTTGGATGAATCATATGCATGTAATCGCATTTCTTCAAGCTCCAAAATCTGCCGTCTGCGTGTGCATTTAGTTTCATAAGGATCGAAATTCAAAAATTTCAAAGCCCATAATGCTTTATGCTCCAATTCTACAGGTAAATGGCATGCTTTCCCATAAACTAATTGGAATGGTGATAATCCCATAGACGTCTTCATTGTTGTCCTATAAGCCCAAAGAGCATCATCCAATTTGAGAGACCAATCCTTTCTTGATGAAGTCACTGTTTTTTCCAGGATCCGTTTTATCTCCCTGTTAGATACCTCAGCTTGTCCATTGGTTTGTGGATGATAAGGTGCAGCTACCTTATGTTTTACTCCATAGTGTTTGAGTACTTTCTCTAGCTGATAATTGCAAAAATGAGATCCTCCATCACTGATCAACACTCTTGGAGTGCCAAAACGCGAGAATATCTGCCTCTTCAGGAATTTAATTACCGTACTAGAGTCATTTTTAGGACAAGCTAATGCTTCCACCCATTTACTCACATAATCCACTGCTACCAGAATATATTCATTGTTGAAAGATGGAGGGAAAGGTCCAACAAAGTCAATGCCCCAACAATCAAAAACCTCAACCTCTAAAATACCTTGTAAAGGCATCTCATGACGTTTAGTGATTGTCCCTGCTCTTTGACATTTGTCACAGTTTTTAGCATGATTATGAGCATCTTTAAACAAAGTTTGCCAATAAAATCCTGATTGAAGGACTTTTGCTGCTGTTCTTTCTCCATTAAAATGTCCTCCATAAGGTGAATCATGACAATGCCAGAGAATTCCTTCTGCTTCTTCATTTGTAACACATCTCCTCAGAAGATTATCTGCTCCAATTTTGAACAAATAAGGATCATCCCAAACAAACTGCTTGGCATCATGCAAAAATTTCTTTCTTTGATGCCAAGTTAAGTCTTCCGGCATGACCCTTGCAGCTTTGAAATTAGCCATATCAGCAAACCAGGGTCTCTGCTGAATATACATGAGTGATTCATCTGAAAAAGATTCCCAGATTTCAGACTCCTTGCTAGTGACTTCATTATTGACTAACCGTGACAAATGATCAGCAATTAAGTTTTCACTTCCTTTCTTATCACGGATGTCTACATCAAATTCTTGCAATAGTAAAACCCATCTAATCAGACGTGGCTTAGAATCTGGTTTTGTCAACAAATATTTGATAGTTGCATGATCTGTATAGACAGTTACCTTGGACCCAATAAGATAAGGTCTAAATTTCTCTAGAGCATACACAATAGCAAGAAATTCTTTCTCGGTTGTAGCATAATTCAATTGAGCATTGTTCAGAACCTTGCTCGCATAATAAATTGGATGAAACTTTTGTTCTTTTCGCTGGCCAAGGACAACTCCTATTGCATAATCACTTGCATCACACATTAATTCAAAGTTTTGATTCCAATCTGGTGCTACAATTACTGGAGCTGAAACTAACTTCTTCTTCAATGTGTCAAAAGCTTTCAAACAATCTTCATTCATCACAAAAGGTGCATCCTTCATCAAAAGATTACTCAATGGTTTAGCAATTTTTGAGAAATCCTTGATGAATCTTCTATAAAACCCAGCATGACCAATAAAACTTCTAATCCCCTTTACATTTTTTGGTGGAGGTAGTTTCTCAATGACTTCTACTTTAGCTTTGTCTACCTCAATTCCTTTAGCAGAGATTTTATGCCCCAATACAATTCCTTCAGTTACCATGAAATGACATTTTTCCCAATTCAAAACAAGATTTGTCTGAACACATCTTTTGAGGACAGTGTTCAAATTAGCCAAACATCTTTGGAAAGAATTTCCAAAAACTGAGAAATCATCCATGAATACTTCAATGCATTTTTCTAAAAGATCCGCAAAAATTGCCTGCATACACCTCTGAAACGTAGCTGGAGCATTACATAATCCAAAAGGCATCTTTCTATACGCAAAGATACCAAAAGGACAAGTAAAAGCCGTCTTCTCCTGGTCTTTTGGATCCACCACAATTTGATTATATCCAGAATATCCATCTAGAAAACAATAGAAAGCCTGCCCTGATAACCTTTCTAGCATCTGATCCATGAAAGGAAGAGGAAAATGATCTTTCCTAATAGCTTTATTCAGCTTCCTGTAATCAATGCACATACGCCAACCAGTAACTGTCCGAGTAGGAATAAGTTCATTCTTATCATTATAAATTACTGTCATCCCACCTTTCTTTGGAACCACCTGTACTGGACTCACCCATTCACTGTCAGAGATTGGGTAGATGATACCAGCTTCTAACAGTTTCAACACTTCTTTCCTGACAACCTCCTTCATAACAGGATTTAACCTTCTCTGTGGTTGAGCACTTGGTTTATAATCTTCTTCCATAAAAATTTTGTGCATGCAATAAGTTGGACTAATACCTTTGAGATCTGATATTGACCACCCAATTGCTTCTTTGTTGGCTTTCAGAATTTCTATCAATTGCTCTTCTTCTTGTAGAGATAAAGAATTATTGATGATGACTGGCTTTGTTCCATCTTCTTCTAGAAACACATATTTCAGATGTGATGGCAATCTTTTTAATTCTGGTGTCTGTGTTTTGACTGTTTCTTCCTTATCAATTATTTCAAATCTTGGATCTTCCTCTGGACTCTTTTTCAATGTTTCCAAGTCCATCAAACATTCATCAATCAATTTCTCTTCTTCTTCATCTAAATCTTCACATGCATCAATGAGAGTTTTTTCCAATGGAGAAATATTTCGCACCATCCTTTCTTGCACCATACAAACTTCGTCAAGTTCATCAAATTGAAAACATGCTTTGTCATCATTTGGATATGTCATGGCCTTGGATACGTCAAAAGTGACTTCTTCATCGTCAACTCTCAATTTAAGCTTACCATTCTCTACATCAATCAAAACTCTAGCAGTCTTCATAAAAGGTCTCCCAAGAATAAGAGGAACATCACTAGTTCCTTCCATCTCCATCACAATAAAATCCACTGGGAATACAAATTTGTCAACCTTCACTAGAACATCTTCAACAACTCCATATGGATACTTAAGAGACCTGTCTGCCAATTGAAGAGCCATTCTGGTTTGTTTAATTTCCAGCCCCTGAATTGTTCTGCACATGGATAGCTGGCATTAGATTAATGCTAGCTCCCAAATCAATCAATGCTCTTCCAACTTTCACATCTCCTATGGTGCATGGAATAGTGAAGCTTCCTGGATCTTTAAGTTTAGGAGGTAGTTTCTGTATGATTGCACTGCAGTTGCCCTGTATATTGATAGTTTCCTTCTCAATGTACTTGTGTTTCTTTGTGAGGAGTTCCTTCAAAAATTTCGCATATGCTGGCATCTGTTGCAATGCTTCAGAGAATGGTATAGTGAATCTCCAACTTTTAAACAATTCCATGAATCTTTCCAACTGCTTTTCTTTCTCCTTCCTCGAATAACTCTTTGGATAAGGAAGTGGCTTTTCATACTCTTTTTCTTTCTGTCTCTCCTCTCTCTCTTCTCTCTCTTTTTTTTCTCTCCTCTCCTCTTCTTCTTTTTCCTTTTTCTCTCTCTCAACTCTTTCTTTCCACTCACATGTTTCTTTTTCACTCTCACTCTCATTTTCTTTCTCTTCTCTTTCTTTTTGTCTCTCCTCTAACACTCTACCACTTCTAGTCACAACAGTTTTACACTCCATTCCAAGATTATCATGTTTCATCTCGTCAACTATTCTCTCAACATAAACCTCCATATTTTTAAATGCAACATCCACATTATGACAATAAGACGCATTCGTCTTCAAGAATCTTTGGAAAGTCTCTTCAAGCTTTGTTGTTTTCTCAACCTGGAGTAAATTGCATCTGCCATTTTTGTTGCTTGCACTTGAACCATTGAGACCTGTTGTAATTCCTTGTATTGAGAGAGTTTCATAGTTAATTCTTCAAGCTGTTGAGAGATAATTCTATTTTGAATAAGCAAAGCCTCATTTAATTGTAACAACTCCTTCTGACTAAAATCTCCTTTTTCAATGTTGAGTTCGTTGTCATTAGTAGCCATATTTTCAATAATTTCAGTTGCTTCCTCTGGAGTTTTCCATTTAATGTTTCCTCCTGCTGAGGCATGAAGCATCATCTTAGTTTGTGAACCAAGACCTCCAAGGAAAGTTAAGACTACTTCTTCTTCTTTGAAACCATGCGTGGGTGTTTTTCTTAGCAGACTTTTGTATCTATCCCATGCATGCCCCAGTGATTCTTCCATGCCCTGCTTAAATGAAGATATCTCTTGCTTGCCTTTTGTCACCTTTGATTGTGGAAAGTACTTGTTCAAAAACTTTGTTACCACTGCTTCCCACTCTGTGAAACTTCCTTCTGGAAAAGAATTCAACCAAAGCTTAGCATTGCCTCCCAATGAGAAAGGAAACAAACTAAGTTTGATGGCTTCATCTGGCACCCCATTAATCTTGACTGTATTGCAAATTTCATTGAATGTAGTAAGGTGCTCATATGGGCTTTCATGAGATAACCCATTAAATTGATTACTTTTCACCAGTTGGATCAGTGCTGGTTTGACCTCCATGTTAGCTGCATTGACTCTAGGTCTAGCTATGCTGTTAAAGTGCTGAGGTCCAGCTATATTGGTGTAATCAGCAAGAGTTCTTCTGATATTATTGTTCTCCATATTTTCTGTGCTATTGTCAGAACCTTGTGGTGATGGTTGCAACAGAGTTTCCGGAGGAGGGAAAAGTTCTCTAGATGTTCTGATTCTTCTCCTCCGTCTACTGTCTTCTAATCCTTCAAGCAAAGGTTCTGTTGTTTTCTTGCTCCTAGTTCGAATTGCCTCCTGCATACACAAGAACACAAAACCCTAGAAAAGATTTGGTTAGCACAAAAAGATATAAGAGAAGATATAAGATTCAGAAAATAAAAACAGAAAAACAGAAAACAGAAAAATAAAATAAAATAAAATAAAATACAAACTGAAAAATATAAACAGAAAAATCAAATAAAATCAAATAAAATACAAACAGAAAAATATAAACAAAAATAAAAATAAAAATTCGAAATTTAAATTAAAAATAAAAAAATAAGTCAAAGATAATCAATAATCACACAAATTAACCAGTTAAACCACGAGTCCCCGGCAACGGCGCCAAAAACTTGATGGACAAATTTATGAACACCAAATTATGATGTCACAAACTTGTTTTCAATCGGCAAGTATGACCGAATCGTTCAAGTAATAAACTTGGTTGGACCAAGTATCGTTCTTCCCAAAGGACTCACGAGCTAGTTTAGTTATGTGGTTTCTTGATTAACTAAGACTTACAAACGAAATATTTGGGGTTTAGGATGCAAGACAGAAAATAAACATGTATGCATGAATTTTGATCAATGGCAGAAAGCAAAAGATAAACACTTTCAATGAAATATAGATATGAATATGTTGTTGGGGGTCAATTTCATCTTATCCACTCTCATATATTTTTAGGAATTCAACAGTCAAATCATCATTGTTAATGTCACTCTCTAATGTACCTTTCCAGAAGGCTTCTCCCTAATCACGAGTTCATACAATTCCTAGCATTCCTAATGATCAGTTCATAAGTGCAGGAGCTTAATGACAACCAATATAAAATTGGGAGAAATTCCCCGGATCTAGACTTCCCCGTACGCGCCCGTATCGACAAAACCAATAATCATGCATCGAATGAGTTAAACAATGCAAGCATTAAGCAAAAAGGAAAAACCCTAACTAATGATGAAAGAAAGCATAAGTCTTAATTAAAAGATGTAAAAACAGATTCCATATATGAGAGTTTCACAAGACTACATTGATTCCCCAAAAAACATACAGAGTTTAGTTCACCATATTCATGGTGAACCTAGATGAATTACAATGAAAGAATGAAAGAATAAACCCTAAAAAGGTGAAGAGGAAGCCTCAGCATCCAAGATCCTCCTTCAAAGGGGTGGAAGAGAGAGTGTTTGCTTCGTTCCAGCCAGAGATGCCTAACCCTAGGAAACCCTAAATGATACAAGAAGGTCTAACACCATAGGACCCATCACAAGAGGAATGGCCAAAAAGCTCCAAGATGAATATTCTCCTCAAGGTCAAGTACTATTTGCTATCTTTGGATGGAAAATTGGAGAACAAGAAGATATGCCAAATCTGCCAAAACATGGAGAAGGGTAAAAAGGACATTTCTATACAAAAGGGGTGTACTTATCCTTCTATGGGGCTGCATGAGTAATTGTTTTTCTTCACATAAAACTTGATTTTCACGTGTTTTAGACGCTATACATGTAGCACATGGGTTCAGATCTGCCACGTGAAAGTTGAGTGCTTAGAGCCTTGAGATTAATCTATAAAATCTCATAGGAAAAGCTTGTAAATCACTTTTGGATTGTATTAAAGAATTTCTGCTGAAATGCATAGCAAATTCCTTCTCCAAGAGTCACTTCTTAGCTTGATTTCCATTGCAACTTCCTTCCACTCTAGGAAGCCTTCTGAGTTGTGAATCACCTCTCCAAGCTAGCCTCCATATCCATTCACCTTAAACTCCAAACATCCGCTGCTTCACATCCAAAACTCTTCATCAATCTGCTCACAAAACTCCAAGTCTGCAGCTGCCCATGCTACTGTTCCATTGGTTTCCGCAAGCTGTTCAAGCCTCCCTGCACCTCCAATCTCACGGATCTGCTTCTCCACATCTCCTAGGATGTATCAAGTGGTATTCAGAGCAAGGTTCTAACTAGAACCGTGAGATAAGTCCAGATTTTCTTCCATTTATCTGCTGTCAAAAAATTTCCTGGTTGTCTTGCTGTTTTCTGAAAAATTCTGCAATGTTTCATCAATCATTGCTTTGTTTAGGATCTACTCTTAATTTCATTGGCTACTAGCTGTCGTTGTTTGAGTTTTCCTTCATTTTATTCGGCTGTTATTAATTGTTTGAGTCTATTTTACCATTTAAACATCATTTCTGTTTTTGTCTTAAGTCTTGTTAGTTACTTTGCTGTTTTGTTATCAAATCTGGTTTTTCTACCAAGTTTTACCAAAAATCTGAGTTGTTTGAATGTGGCTACACCAAGTAAGAGCAATGAATACTTCAGAAATGAGCTCAGGTGTTTAGATCTATCATTCAAACTCAAAATCTGTGCAGTTTTTTTTTTAAAATCCTGACAGCATTTCAGTTCTGTTTTTGTGCTGCATTGCCACTGTTTTTATGGTCATTTACTGTTCTATTGAACAGCAGTTGGTTGATCCATTGTCTGAACCATTTGGAAGATGAAATGAGTTGATTCCAAATAGTTTGTCATGTGGCAAGAGTGTCCAAGCATTTGGCCGAGATGCATGAGTTTCCTTGAGTCAATTTTGCTTAATTGTGTGTGGTTAGTATTAGATCATTGCTAATCATCATCAACACTGAATTTCTGCATTTGTGCAAATTTCAAATACCATTTCTAACTCCTCCTTGCTGTTTTCAAGTCAGAATTACTTTTGAATCAAAATTTGACCATGCTAGTTGGTAAATTTAGCTGAAATATGGTACTGCAGTAGTGATTTTCTGTTTTATATAGTTTTGATGTATCCAATTAGTTCCAACAAGTCATAAATCATCATCAAAACATGTTTGAATCATTGGAAAATAACTAGGTGCAGTACTGTTCATTTGGTCTATTTTTCTGCATTGAAAAAAATTGACTCTGCTGCAATACTGTGCTGGTTTTTCTGTCAAATTCTGCACTGCATTACTTTGTTTGATTCATCATTTTTAGATGCAGTAAAAGCCATGGTCCATTTAAAATATTAAGATAACAATTCAAAAGAGATATTACAAATGTTAAAAGGCACTTAGGACCATTGCATCATCAGTTTCGAAGTTTGAATTGTATAAAAATCTGGTGCAGAAATCTGGTGCAAAAATCTGGTGCAACTCATTCAGGCATTTCATCAAACAGTTTTGTCAATTTTCAATGCATAGCCAATTCGTGTGTGATTCTGATTTAAAGTCTTTTATTGCGTTTTAATTCTGTTCTAGAGCCATTCCTAAGATCATTTTGATGTGCCACCGTGATTGATAGCCACTTAATTGCTTGCTTTCTGAATTTTGAACACTCTGCACACCATCTGTTTGACAAAAGTCCTGGTGTTGCTGTCACTTGGATGTGATTTTGCTGGCAATTGTGGTGGTAGTTTCTGTGACTAATTGGTTTATTGGATAGGTGAACTATAACTCAAATGGCTCACTGCAAGTGGAAGCATCAAAGGAAGTTCAATTGGTGAAGAAAAGTGAATGAAGTTGAACCTTGAAGAAGGAAAAACCGTGACTGCAGCAGCATTCTATACTGCAGAAAATTAATTTCTTGGTTTAGGCACCTTGCAGCTGAGAGAATTGTTTGGAATCCAGTAGATTCAAGTTCTTTGAGAGCAACCAAAGCTGCATACATTGTCCCTTAGCCTATTTTTAACTTTTCCTTTCCAATTTACCAAATTTCTTTGTAACTTCCATTGTTTTTCTTTGGTTGTAAGTTCCAAATCCAAGCAAGTGAGGTGCTAGAGTTCACAAGTGCTCTTCCCTCATTTGTAACTAGACTCAAAGAAGTCTCACAACCTAAAATTGAGTAGTCGGTGAGTGTGTCTTAGATCCAAAGTCTAAGCCTCACCTAGGAGACCTCACTTTAATGGTTTTTCCAATTTTCGACTAGATAACATATATCTTGTGCGAATAGGAAGCTCTCTTAGGGGTCCGAATTTAGAGTTTAGGTTGTGTCCTTCCTTTGCTTTGTGTTTTTCTTTGTTGTCTTTAAGACTTAAGTGGATTTAAGAGTGATTTTGATCTAAGGACTCTAGTAAGTAGCAAGAAGCATATTTGGCAAGGAAAAGGCTTGGTACTTAAGCATTCCTAGTGAATCACCTCCCTTACCTGGAATATTGCTTCAAGTGAAAATCTCTAGTCTTTACTTCAAGAATAACATTTAAGTCCATCATAATGTCTAGAAGGCATTCTCCTAGGATTAGTGATAGTGAAAAAGAACATTTTTCTCTTCAAACTTTAGTTAATGAATTCAAGGAAATGAGAAGAGAAATGAATGAAGAGAAAGCCAATAGAGAGCTTCAAAATGCTGTTATTCAAGATGAGTTGAGAATGATAAGGAAAAGCAAGTCTAGGGGAAGTCAGAGTGAAAACTCTCAAGAGGGAGGGATGTCTTTGAGTCTGGGTGATTATTACCCTCATCAGCCTTCTACTTCTAGGAGGCATAGGAGAAATTCTCATGCACCCCCACCCCCTAAAGAAGTCAATGTTGTGTTGCCTCACTTCCATGGGAAGGACAATGTAGAGGCTTATCTTGATTGGGAGATGAAGGTGGAACAATTGTTTGAATGCCACCAAGTGAGTGAAGAGAGGAAGGTCTCTCTAGCTACCCTAAGCTTTCAAGGGTATGCAATGTATTGGTGGACTGCCTTGGTCCAAGAGAGGCTTAGACATCAAGCCCCTCCCATCCACTATTGGAATGATCTCAAGTCTGCCCTTAGGAGGAGACACATTCCCTCCTACTACAATAGAGAGCTCATGGATAAACTCCAAAGGTTACAACAAAGGTCTATGACAGTTGAGGAATATAGACAAAAGATGGAGTTGTATATGATGAGGGCAGGCATAGTAGAAGGTCCAGAAACTACTTTAGCTAGATTTTTAAGTGGGCTCAATTTTGACATAAGAGATAGGGTTGAACTTCTACCTTATAGAGATTTGAATGATCTTGTTCAAATGTGTATAAAGGTAGAACAACAAAACTTGAGAAAATCTTCTTCTAAAAGAATTCAAGTTCAACCTACTTTTGAAAAGAAAATTTTTAAAGAAAAAGAGCCATTTAAACCTCTAGCCAAAATAGAAGAGAGACCCAAGAAAGAGACACCCTCACACACAAGAACAAGTGAAATCAAATGCTTCAAATGTCTAGGAAGGGGTCATGTAGCTACTCAATGTCCTACAAAAAGAAACATTATTTTGAAAGGCAAGGACATTTATAGTAGTGAAAGTGACACCCCAACTAGTACAAGTGAGAGTGAGGAAGAAGAGAGGGAAGAGGAAATATATGCTGATGATGGACAACTTCTCATGGTGAGAAGGATACTTAGCAACCAACCAAGTCTTGAACACATATCACAAAGAGAGAACATCTTTCACACAAGATGTAAAATTCAAGAAAATCATTGTTCTCTCATTGTTGATAGTGGGTCTTGTTGCAATTGTTGTAGCACAAGGTTGGTTGAGAAGTTGAAACTTGATATTATACCCCATCCAAAACCTTATAAACTTCATTGGCTAAATGAAGATGGGGATATAATAGTCAAGAATCAAGTGAAGTTGGCATTTTCCATTGGGAACTTCAAAGATGAAGTTTTATGTGATATAGTTCCCATGGAAGCATGTCATGTGTTATTGGGGAGACCATGGCAATTTGATCATCAAACTATCCATCATGGTCTAACCAATACCATCACTATCCATCAAAAGGACAAGAAGTTTGTGCTTCATCCTTTGACTCCTACCCAAGTGGCTAAGGATCAAGCACAAATGAAGATTTTAAGAAAGCAAGAACATGATCAAAAGAAAAAGTCAAAAAGAAAGGGAGGTATAGAAACAAGTGTGCCACCTAAGGTCACTCAACATGAAGTCCTTTTAAACAAAAAGACTTTAATCAATACACTTCAAGTTGAGCAACCTTCATATCTTCTTCTTTGTCAAGGAACTTACATGCACATCTAGTGATTCAAAGACTTCAACTCTTTCTCCATCCATTCAAAAACTTTTGAAAGAATTTGATGATCTATTCCCACAAGAAATTCCAAAAGGGCTTCCACCCATAAGAGGAATTGAACATCAAATTGATTTCATTCCAGGGGCAGTTCTTCCTAATAGGCCAGCCTATAGGACAAACCCCAAGAAACTAAGGAGATTGAGACACAAGTCCAAGAGTTGCTAGATAAAGGCTTAGTTCAAAAGAGTCTAAGTCCATGTGCTGTACCAGTGTTGCTTGTACCAAAAAAAGATGGGAAGTGGCGCATGTGTTGTGATTGTAGAGCTATCAACAACATCACAATCAAGTATAGACATCCCATTCCTAGGCTTGATGATATGTTGGATGAATTGCATGGAGCACAAATATTTTCAAAGGTAGATTTAAAAAGTGGCTATCACCAAATAAGAATTAAGGAAGGTGATGAATGGAAAACTGCCTTTAAGACCAAGTTTGGATTATATGAATGGCTAGTTATGCCTTTTGGTCTTACAAATGCTCCAAGCACATTCATGAGACTTATGAATCATGTCCTTAGGGATTGCATTGGGAAGTTTGTAGTTGTTTACTTTGATGACATCTTGGTATATAGTCAAAATTTGCAAACTCATGAAAAACATTTGAGAGTTGTTTTAACAATTCTTAGAACACACAAATTGTTTGCAAACTTTGACAAGTGTACCTTTTGTGTTGATAGTGTCATATTTCTTGGATTTGTGGTCACCAAAAATGGGGTTCATGTGGACCCAGAAAAAATAAAGGCCATCCAAGATTGGCCTCCTCCAAAGAATGTAGGAGAAGTAAGGAGCTTCCATGGGTTGGCAAGCTTTTACAGAAGATTTGTTCCTAACTTCTCTAGTCTTGCTTCACCCCTCAATGAGTTGGTGAAAAAAGATGTTACATTCCATGGGGGGATAAACAACAAAAGGGCTTTTGAGCTACTCAAAGAGAAGCTCACAACAAGCACCCATTCTAGCTTTGCCAAATTTTTCCAAAACTTTTGAGCTAGAATGTGATGCTTCAGGATTTGGCATAGGTGCAGTATTATTACAAGAAGGACACCCAATTGCATACTTAGTGAAAAACTTCATGGTGCCTCTTGTAATTACCCCACCTATGACAAAGAACTCTATGCACTTGTGAGGGCTCTTCAAACTTGGGAACATTACCTTGTTGCCAAGGAGTTTATCATTCATAGTGATCATGAATCACTTAAGTATTTGAAGAGTCAACACAAGTTACAAAAGAGGCATGCTAAGTGGTTGAATTCATTGAACAATTCACTTGTTATTAAATACAAGAAAGGAAAATCCAATGGTGGCTGATGCTTTGTCAAGAAAAATTAATCTATTAGCTACATGGGAGCTCAAATTCTTGGATTTAATAACATTCTTGAATTATATTCACAAGATCTTGATTTTGCATATCTATGAGGAATGTCTCAATAAGCCTCAAGGAGGATTCTATGTGAAAGAGGGTATCTTTTTAAAGAAGGAAAAATTTGCATTCCCCAAGGTTCACATAGAAAACTCCTTGTTAAAGAGACAACATAGAGGGAGGATTAATGGACATTTTGGGGTAGAAAAGACCCTTGGCATGTTGAAAGAAAATCTTTTGGCCTCACATGAGAAGGGATGTTCAAAGGCATTGCTTTAAGTGTATAACTGTTTAGAAGCTAAATCTAAATCAATGCCCATGGACTTTATACTCCTTTGAATGTTGCTTCCACCCTTGGGAAGAGATAAGTATGGATTTTGTGTTAGGTCTTCCCAAAACTTCTAGGGGTTTTGATTCTATCTTTGTGGTGGTAGATAGGTTTAGCAAAATGGCTCATTTTATACCTTGCCACAAAGTAGATGATGCAAGCAACATTGCAAAGTTATTCTTTAGAGATGTGGTTAAACTTCATGGTCTACCTAAGGTAATAGTTTCGGATAGAGATACAAAATTTCTTAGTCACTTTTGGAGGACCTTATGGTCTAGATTAGGGACTAAGTTATCTTTTTCTACTACTTGCCATCCTCAAACAGATGGTCAAACTGAGGTAGTAAATAGATCTCTTTCCACTTTACTAAGGGTAGTTTCTAAAAGGTAATCACAAATCTTGGGATGAGTATCTTCCTCATGTTGAGTTTGCCTACAATAGAGTAGTTCATGGAACTACTAAATTGTCTCCTTTTGAAGTTGTTTATGGTTTTAATCCTTTGACACCCATGGATTTAATACCCCTTCCAAATTCTATTGATTTTGTTCATCAAGATGGGGTATCTAAATCTAAATTTATTAAAGATTTCATCAAAGGGTTAAATTCAAATTCAACAACAAAATGAGAAATATGCCAAGAAACATAATAAGGGCAAGAAAGAGTTAATCTTCAATGAAGGAGATTTAGTTTGGATCCATCTTAGAAAGGAAAGATTCCTCAACTAAGAAAGTCCAAACTCAATCCTAGAGGAGATGGACCCTTTAGAGTGATCAGGAGGATTAATAACAATGCATATCAACTTGATCTTCCTCCTGAATATGGTGTTCATGCTACCTTCAATGTATCTGATCTTAAACCTTTTGCAGGATTTGATAGTGAAGATGAAGATCTTTTGGATTTGAGGGCAAATCCTTCTCAAGAGGGAGGGGATGATACAAGAAGGTCTAACACCATAGGACCCATCACAAGAGGAATGGCCAAAAAGCTCCAAGATGAATATTCTCCTCAAGTCAAGTACTATTTGCTATCTTTGGATGGAAAATTGGAGAACAAGAAGATATGCCAAATCTGCCAAAACATGGAGAAGGGTAAAAAGGACATTTCTATACAAAGGGTGTACTTATCCTTCTATGGGGCTGCATGAGTAATTGTTTTTCTTCACATAAAACTTGATTTTCACGTGTTTTAGACGCTATACATGTAGCACATGGGTTCAGATCTGCCACGTGAAAGTTGAGTGCTTAGAGCCTTGAGATTAATCTATAAAATCTCATAGGAAAAGCTTGTAAATCACTTTTGGATTGTATTAAAGAATTTCTGCTGAAATGCATAGCAAATTCCTTCTCCAAGAGTCACTTCTTAGCTTGATTTCCATTGCAACTTCCTTCCACTCTAGGAAGCCTTCTGAGTTGTGAATCACCTCTCCAAGCTAGCCTCCATATCCATTCACCTTAAACTCCAAACATCCGCTGCTTCACATCCAAAACTCTTCATCAATCTGCTCACAAAACTCCAAGTCTGCAGCTGCCCATGCTACTGTTCCATTGGTTTCCGCAAGCTGTTCAAGTCTCCCTGCACCTCCAATCTCACGGATCTGCTTCTCCACATCTCCTAGGATGTATCACTAAAGCTTATATATCATTCGTAAATTACAAAAAGTCAAATCCAAGCCCATTAAAATGCCGCTCAGCGGTAAAATACCGCTCAGCGGTGAGTGCGTGACTTGTTTTCTCCCCTCAGCAGCCATTTTGCCCCTCAGCGGACCTTACGTGACTTCCATAGTACCGCTCAGCGGTAAAATACCGCTCAGCGGTGAGTGCGTGACTTGTTTTCTCCCCTCAGCGGCCATTCTGCCCCTCAGCGGACCTCCCGCAAGCTCCTGAGTGCCGCTCAGCGGTAAACTGCCGCTGAGCGGTGACTTCGGCTTCTCCTTTTTGCACTTTTTGTTGTCTTTTCTGATTTGATCTCTCTCCTTCTTCACTTCTTTCATCAAATTCACCTTAAAACCTGCACAAAAACACTGAAATCAAGCATAAACCTATCCAGCTCTCTTATTTCCAAAAATATAAAGAAAAGCATGATTTCAAGCTAGTTTCTAAGTGAAAAGGTTGCTTTTAGTGTCAATTTTAATCATGAAAATAACAGTTTTTCAACTGTTATCAACGGTGCACTATAATTGCACAGAAGTAAGAACCTGACGATAATAACATTGAGACCGAACGGTCTCCGAAAAAGAAATGAGCGAACGGTCGTTAAAGACCGAACGGTCATACACAGAAGTATATCCGAACGGTAAAAGCAACTTAAACAGCTAAGGAAAAGGACGAACGGTATTAGGTGACTGAACATTATGAAGACAACAGGCAATGGAAAATGATATTGAAAACAAAACCAAAAAAAAACCGAACGGTCTCTAACAATGAAACATGTTAGAGACCGAACAGTGTAAAGGTAAAACTGAGCGGCATGCAGTAATTAAAGCTGAACAGTGCAACAGCGGAAAAGCATAGGAAAATCGTAAACCGAACGTTCTTGACCGAGCGGTAATAAGAATAAAGTGTGAGCACCGAATGGTTCAAAGCAAACTAATAAAATGAAGTGGGAAAATCAACACGCATAAGCCGAACGGTACTATTAACAAAAGAAACGAACGCATACAGAAAACAGCTAAACGGTAATTAAGCAGTAAAATGGAAACAAGTTAAAACTTCAAGAATAACCGAACGGGAAATAAGCAACCAATTGAAACTAAGCAACAAAGAAGCCAGCCGAACGCAGCATCAACATGACCAGAACAAACCGAATGGTCCTACAGTAAGAACTTCGACCGAACGTAGTAAAATGGACAAACACTTACATAACCGAACGGTCTAAAGAGGTAACCGATCGATATGAAATGCAGCAAAATTCATCAAACTTTGAACGCAGTGCGAGAGAAACTAAACTTTAACTTCGAAATGCACAGATAAGCCGAAAACTATTCTAAACGCTAATGAAAATACACCGAATGGGATTAAAATGATTCGCAACAGTAAGGGCACCATCCAACGCAAACTGAGAATCAAACAGCATTGGAAATGCAACGTGAACAGTAGAATCGCAAACCAGAAATGCAGGAAGGTGACGATGAACAGTGAACAAGATGAACGAGCGATGAACGGTGAAAATAAATTAATGAGTAACTGTGTGCATCCCAATATGAAGAAAATATAAACGTTTTATCTGTTCAAGTAAGAAAACAATGAAAAGGAGCTCTCTTCCAGCAGAACGTGTGTCACATCCCAAAAATACAGTCATAAACTATATAATTAGAAAATCACTTTTAATAATAATTCAAAATAGTTTCCCAATAAAACGAAATGAACGAACGCTCAAGGACGAACGTCCTTGAGTACAGTCTTACAACAATAAGAACGAACGCGCAAAGCCGCACGTCCATACATAAGGGTTACAAAATTCAAAACCGTAACATAAACTGAAAACCTGACCGAACGGTTTACAAAGGAAAATACCGAACGGTCGTAACTTAAAATGAAAACATGAGTGATAACAGTTGAAAAACTGTTATTTTCATGCTTAAAATTGACACTAAAAGCAACCTTTACACTTAGAAACTAGCTTGAAATCATGCTTTTCTTCATATTTTCAGAAATAAGAGAGCTGGACAGGTTTATGCTTGATTTCAGTGTTTTTGTGCAGGTTTTAAGGTGAATTTGGTGAAAGAAGTGAAGAAGGAGAGAGATGAAATCAGAAAAGACAATAAAAAGTGCAAAAGGAGAAGCCGAAGTCACCGCTCAGCGGCAGTTTACCGAAGTTTACCGCTGAGCGGCACTCAGGAGCTTGCGGAAGGCCCGCTGAGGGGCAAAATGGCCGTTGAGGGGAGCAAACAAGTCACGCACTCACCGCTGAGCGGTATTTTACCGCTGAGCGGCACTTTAATGGGCTTGGACTTGACTTTTTGTAATTTACGAATGATATATAAGCTTTAGGGTTTCCTAGGGTTAGGCATCTTTGGCAGAAACGAAGCAAACTCTCTCTCTTCCACCCCTTGGGGTAGATTGGGAGATGGTGACAGCTCTCCTCTTCTCTTTCACGGGTTTTTCTATCTCTTTCATTCTTTCATTGTAATTCATCTAGGTTCACCATGAATATGGTGAACTAAACTCTGTATGTTTGTTGGGGAATCAATGTAATCTTGTGAAACTCTCATATATGGAATCTGTTTTACATCTTTTAATTAAGACTTATGCTTTCTTTTCATCATTAGTTAGGGTTTTTCCTCTTTGCTTAATGCTTGCATTGTTTAACTCATTCGATGCATGATTATTGGTTTTGTCGATACGGGCACGTACGGGGAAGTCTAGATCCGGGGAATTTCTCCCAATATGATATTGGTTGTCGTTAAGCTCCTGCACTTATGAACTGATCATTAGGAATGCTAGGAATTGTATGAACTCGTGATTAGGGAGAAGCCTTCTAGAAAGGTACTTTAGAGAGTGGCATTAACATGATGATTTGAATGTTGAATTCCTAAATATATGAGAGTGGATAAGATGAAATTGACCCCCAATAACATATTCATACATTAATATCATTGAAAGTGTTTATCTTTTGCTTTTTGCCATTGATCAAAACTTCATGCATTCATGTTTATTTTCTGTATTGCATATTAAACTCCAAATATTTTATCTGTAAGTCTTAGCTAATTAAGAAATCACATAACTAAACTAGGCCGTGAGTCCTTTGGGAAGAACGATACTTGGTCTTACCAAGTTTATTACTTGAACGATTCGGTCATACTTGCCGATTGAAAAACAAGTTTGTGACATCATAAATTGGTGTTCATAAATTTGTCCATCAATGAGGTGGTCGAACGACCACTACAACCAACACCTATAATACTAGCCGAACGTACTACTGTTCAGTCTGCACTTCTACTTCGACCAGGTTCTCTTCGTCCAGCGCCTCTTCCAAACGCTCGTCTCCTTCTGCTCACATCCACACAGATGATCATTGCAACGACAAGACGGATGTACAAAACGAGACAACACAAGGAAAACGCAGGGTAAGCTTATGTAATTTAACTCATGCATCAACATACCAATTCAAATAAACAACTCATCATACATGCACATTTCAACGCACGCATCACACACGACTCAATACACGACTGACCGTCCGGACTGTATGAATTCTGCGTAGTTACAGGCGTTCACGCACCCGGGTGGTGTGGTAACTGGCATACTCATCAGCTGCCACCCGAGGTTAATCCGTTCCGTCCAAAGTACCCCTAAGGACGAGGACCTCCTGCCGTTCCCACGCATGACGTACCCCCTCTACTTGAGGACGAGTACTCACGGAACATCAGGATCGAACAGCCAGCATTAACTTCCCACAGTCATACTTTACCAATTCATTCATGAGTCGTTCCTACCTAGAACGCTCGTTCAACATTCATAACTTTCATTTCATTTCATATACTTGTCATCATTCACTATTCATCATTCTATATCCATTTTCATCATTAACAGGGAGACCGTAAAAAACCGAACGTTCTGTCCCCAATAAGACCTAGGACGAAGGCTGCAGGCTGAACCAAAAGACGCTCGTTCAGATAAGAGTACGTTCGGGAATAACCAAGTAATGTCCTGTTTCATTGGACGAACGTTATTTACCATGAGCATCAGTTGAATGAACTGACTCTCGTGAATTCAAACCAATTCCAAGAATGTTCTAAGTGTGGAGGCCCTAGGCCGAATATATCGAACGCGAACATCTCAAGACTTCAAGGAAACGTTTTTATAAAAATTCTCATACTGAACCCACTGCCAGTCAATGACCGAGCGTGGAAATCTGAAGTTGGACATACGCTATTGTATAAGACTAATTTACAAGAAAGAGTACGAGCGCTCAGTATAAGACCGAGCACCATTTAGAGCGAACGCTCAGTATAAGACCGAGCACCATTTAGAGCGAGCGCTCAGTATAAGACTGAGCACCATTTAGAGCGAGCGCTAGGTACAAGGCCGAACGCTACTCAGTACGAACGTTAGGTGTGAGACCGAACGTTAATAACCTTAAAATAACAGACTTTGATAAATATACTAAGGGACTTTCGAAGCAGTGTTTACGAACGAGAAACATACTATTCCATATATATATATATATACAAATATAAAAGAATGGAGTTTATCAAAGGATATCATACACAACAGTGCTTGGTCGAACGCTCAAGCATAGTATTTTGACACGAGGACGCTCGTCCTCATAAAGGAATCTATCCAAATGAAAGAGTCCTACTTCCGCTATTTTCATCAGGAAAACCGAACGGTCAATTACCGTTTAGCAACGAACGCATATGATCATAGGGAAAGTTTCTTAGTCAATTTCTTTTATATTCCAGTTCATCTCTCATCAAAATCTCATAATTCCATTCGTTCATATCAAAATCAACTTCCATATTTCATACGATCCAGATCATCAAAATCTCATGTATTTCATACATCATATATAAATTCAATCATATCTCATATCCACTCATTCAACAACGAACGTTCATGCAACTTAATCACAGCAACATCATGCATCATATTCATGTAGTCAAATAACGAACGTTCACACAGCATACATCAAACCAGTTAAATTAAATAAGCTTCCCTTACCTCTTAAAGTAACCGAACGTTCACAACTCAGAAACACAACTTCTCCACAACTGATTCCGCTCGTCAGCGCTCGTTAAATCAAACTACAACGAGTGAAACACAACACTATCAGATCTCCTACTGTTACAAAGGAAAAACAACGCACGTTCCCAGAACTGAGTTTGCATGGCTGGACTGTTACAATGTGGCTCTACAGAAATTACATGCAGGGGTATAACACCCAATCCCAGTGTAACAGGCTGAACCTCAAATATACTCTCAGAACATTAATCACTTTCAAATTCAGAAACAATATCAACCACAGACTCAGATTCATGTTCAGTGCATGGAGAATAAACATATGAATTTGATATCAAAAATTGGTTCTCATCATGCAGAGAGGGAGAATTAAAAACATGCTCAGCAACAATATGATTATACGTAACATACTTATCAACCGCATAATCATCAACAACATAGTCAAAATTAGGTATGTTTACCTCCACTTCCTTAAAGATTGGTAGAGTGTGGGAAAATGAAGGTGGTTTACCTGGTTCAGAATTACTGCTTATTTCTGCCTGTTCCTTAAGATCTTTATCACTCTCCTCAGATGCAAGAGTGGGGACATTTGAAGGCGGGAAAGTATGTGGCGCAGTAGTAAGTTCATAACTTCGCTCCACGTCTTCTATGTGGATGACACTAACATCATCAGGAATCAGAATAGTCTGAAATGGTGATTCCTCTAAATCTTGAGACTGTTCCTGATTGAGTTGAGGGGTCATCTGCCCTATCTGATTGCTCAAACATTGAAGGTGTGCTCTGTTCTCTTGCTGAAACTGAAGGTTCTGCATGGTCATTTGCTCCAACAACTCCTGCAATGTAGGCTGAGAAGTAGAAGGCGGAGGAGCTATTTGGGCAGGAGCATCATACTGCTGACTCTCGTATTGTTGGACTGGTGGAGACATAAAAGTACTCTGGAACGGTGGTTCTTGATAATGATGTTGTGGAGTACTATGCCATCCCAGGTTAGGATCATTCCATCCAGGATCGTTGCTGTAACCATACTGCACAGGGGAGAATTTGCTCAGAAACTGATGCTCAAGATATCCCCAATCGGTAACGGATCTTAGAGGAAGAGAGTCTTTCCAATCCTTAGCTGCTCCTTGTAATGAATGCGGAAATGCCCCCAAGAAAATGTGATCAAGAGGGACATGTGGAGGCTTCAGTGAAGAGCACATGATGTGGAACTCCTCCAAATGTCTATGTGGGCATTCTCCTGCAAAACCGTGAAACTTAGGCAGCAGATGTATCAGTCCAGTGGTGAGAACGCAATGAACGTCATCCTTTGTAGGTGGAACTGGCTCACGAGGAGCGCTCTCAGGAAATTGAGGATGAGCCATATAGTTCTCAACATAAAAATCAGCAGAATGTGCATGAGAAGCAATATCAGAGTTAGATGCAGAAGGAGAATCATAATCAAAGGCACAGGCAGAACAAGCAGTATTCACAAAATCAAAATAGGTAGACATGGAAAAAGAAAATACTGAAAATTACGAAACAAACAAAACACGTCACAATTTAACATGCAACGCGCACACACAAAACAGAACATCACATCACAAGACAAGACAAAACACAACACACACTAACGCAACAAAAGTCCTAAGACCGAACCGTTGGTCCCCGGCAACGGCGCCATTTTGTTGAGAGGGTCACACCTCACACAAAAATTGATTGCGAAATTAATGCAGTATAGTACTAGGAAGTGACTCCTAGGTCGTCTCTCAAGGACCAAATTGCGGTTCAGTCTCAGATCGAACACGTAGTGGGGGGGTTTGAAAGTGTTTTTACAAGGAAAATTAAATTAAATTAAAATTGGAGGAAGTTAAAGACAACTACAAAATTAAAAAGCGGAAAGCAGAAAACCGAACGGTTCTAACCATAAGCGTTAAAACCGAGCGGTGATATAAAAGACCGAACGGTCTAATTAAGCACTGACCGAACGGTGCACTATAATTGCACAGAAGTAAGAACCTGACGGTAATAACGTTGAGACCGAACGGTCTCCGAAAAAAGAAATGAGCGAACGGTCGTTAAAGACCGAACGTCCTGACATGAAACGAACGGTCGTTTACAATAACAAACAGACCGAACGGTCATACACACAAGTATATCCGAACGGTAAAAGCAACTTAAATAGCTAAGGAAAAGGACGAACGGTATTAGGTGACCGAACAGTATGAAGACAACAAGCAATGGAAAATGATATTGAAAACTAAACCAAAAAAAAAACGAACGGTCTCTAACAATGAAACATGTTAGAGACCGAACAATGTAAAGGTAAAACTGAGCGGCATGCAGTAATTAAAGCTGAACAGTGCAACAGCGGAAAAGCATAGGAAAATCGTAAACCGAACGTTCTTGACCGAGCGGTAATAAGAATAAAGTGTGAGCACCGAATGGTTCAAAGCAAACTAATAAAATGAAGTGGGAAAATCAAACACGCATAAGCTGAACGGTACTATTAACAAAAGAAACGAACGCATACAGAAAACAGCTAAACGGTAATTAAGCAGTAAAATGGAAACAAGTTAAAACTTCAAGAATAACCGAACGGGAAATAAGCAACCAATTGAAACTAAGCAACAAAGAAGCCAGCCGAACGCATGCATCAACAATGACCAGAACAAACCGAATGGTCTACAGTAAGAACTTCGACCGAACGGTAGTAAATGGACAAACACTTACATAACCGAACGGTCTAAAGAGGTAACCGATCGATATGAAATGCAGCAAAATTCATCAAACTTTGAACGCAGTGCGAGAGAAACTAAACTTTAACTTCGAAATGCACAGATAAGCCGAAAATTATTCTAAACGCTAATGAAAATACACCGAATGGGATTAAAATGATTCGCAACAGTAAGGGTGTAACATCCCAAAATACAGTAATTACTATAAATCAGAATTAATTATAATTAACAGTAAATCAATGCAGTCTTTATATTAATTAACAAAGTTCAAAAGCCGAACGGCTTAAAGTACAGAACCACTATACAAGAAACGGAAATAATACAATTTTAGGACGAGAAGTACTCGTCGCCAAGCAGAATAACTTGACATATGATTATTTGACGAACGTTACAGCTACTCAATTCAGTTGAATGAAATGACTCTAGAATGATACCATCAATATTCAGAATATTCTAAGTACCAAGATGTTAAGCAGAATCCAATCGGATGAAGATACAACAAGATGAGGAATTGAATACACTATGAACCATTAGTTTAAAGGAGTCGACTGCCAGTCAATGACCGACTGCGACAATATACTTTTGCGAAGTATTTGGACGAACGCTAGTTACGTCCGTTAAGAAAATCCAAGGTAAGGACGAGCGTTGGGTATAAGACCGAACACTACATTAGAACGAACGCTGGGTAGATGACCGAGCACCAACTATGACGAACGCTTGGTACAAGACCGAGCGCTATTTAGGACGAACGCTTGGTATAAGACCGAGCGTTACTTATTTTAAGGTGTAATTTAATATTATTTGATTTAAGGTATACGACATCTCTATGCTAAGCCGAACGTTCAAACATAGTAATTCAAATGGGGACGCTCGTTCTCGATCAGAGTTCTTTCCAAATGAAAGAATTCCATTCTAAGTCATTTTCAGGGAAACCGAACGGTATAAGACCGTACGATGACGAGCGTAATTTATCATAGGGAGAATTATCATATTCAGATTTTTCAACTATCTTAACTCAACATTTCTCATAACGATTCATACTTTATAAATTCATATCCATCATTAATTCACATACTTTATAGAGTTTATCATATTAACAAATCAAACTATACAATAGTCATCCATCTTTCAATCCATACATTATACAGTTCAACCAACAGAAATCATATTCATCCAGTACAACAGTGTTCGTTCATGCATACTCAAACAGACGATATACATATATCCATATCATGCGTTTATACAACATACAAGTATAAATTAAATTAATAAGCTTCCCTTACCCGGATTCGTAAACAGCTTGTCCTAGACGCAAGGTTTGGCTTCGTCCAACTAATGTTTTTCTACCCTCAATGTCACTTGACTTTTCCAAAACAAATCTAGCCACAGGAAAAACGGAATACTTAAACTACACACTTGCATGCAGCCAAAACTTAGTTTTTCAGGAAACCCTAGAACGAACTACTAAAGGAGACTTACCAGTTTCAGCCTTTGAAACTGTTCGGTCGAGCTTGTAGCTCACGGTTCCGCGAACGTCCCTACGATCTCTGAAAGTTGATCGGAGAAGATGGTGGTGAGTTTCAGTAGAGAGAAGGTGAAGGTTTCTAGAGAGAAGTTGGAGAAGAAGAAAGGCCAGAGTTTCGTGATGAAGAAGGTGAATGCAGAGAGTGAGAAGAAGTGTTTTCAGAAAATCATTTCCTTCTTCCCAACGTCAAACGGACGTGCACTCTCATGCGGACACCTATTTTCCACTACAGATTCAGAAGGTTCCAAGTGACACTTGGCAGGCGTGCGTCAGAGTGTGTGAGTGCGTTTTTAATGAGACTGAGTGTGTGGCGCAGTGTATTAATGAGAGCAGTCAAGTGACTCATCAGTGCATTTAATTGGATTAGATAGATGGCTTACGGTTAATTTTCCAAGGCCTCACATTCCTCCTAACTTCAAAAATTTTCGTCCTCGAAAATTAGAAACTTACCCGTAAATAAGTGGGGATACAAGTCCCTCATAGCATCCTCCACTTCCCACGTTGAATCTCCAGTCTTCGCATCCCACACCATCTTCACTATAACGGACGTCTTTTCCTTTGTATAGCTTGGTGCGGCTGTCTTCCACACGGACTGGTTGTAACTCCAGCGTTCGGTCTTGGCGTAATTGGACATCTTCCAGCTCCAAGACATGAGAGGGATTGGCTATATACTTCCTGAGTTGAGAAACATGGAAGACTGGGTGCAGATTTGACAGTTGAGGCGGCAATGCGAGCTCGTACGCTACTGGTCCGATCTTCCTCAGAATTTGATACGGTCCAATGAATTTGGGAGATAGCTTCTTTGGACGAACGGCTCTGCCTACTCCAGTGATCGGGTTGAGTCTAAGAAAGACATGGTCACCTGCAGCGAACTCCAAAGGTCTTCTTCGTCTATCCGCATAGGATTTCTGCCTGCTTAGGGACGTCTTCAATCTTTCTTGTATTAACTTCACTTTCTCAGTCGTTTGCTGGATGAGCTCAGGTCCGGTCAGTACGTTCTCTCCTTCTGGGAACCAACAGAGTGGCGTTCGGCACTTCCTCCCATAGAGAGCTTCAAACGACGCCATACCAATGCTAGACTGGAAGCTGTTGTTGTATGTGAACTCCACTAGTGGCAAGATTTCATCCCACGCGCCTAAGTGATCTAGGACGCACGTCCTCAGTAAGTCTTCCAGCGTTTGGATGGTTCTTTCAGACTGGCCGTTCGTTTGAGGGTGATACGCTGAACTCATCTGCAGCTTGCTTCCCAACTCGCCTTGTAATGATTGCCAAAACCGAGATGTGAATCTCGAGTCTCGGTCAGAAATAATGCTTGACGGTACCCCATGTAAACGAACGATCATCTTGATGTACAACTTGGCCAAATTTGTCATCGACATCTTCAAGTTAACTGCCAGGAGTGGGCGCTCTTCGTTAATCTATCCACGATCACCCAAATTGAATCATGATTTCTGACCGTTCGTGGTAGATGGGTCACGAAATCCATTGGAGATGCTATCCCACTTCCATTCTGGAATTTCCAATTGTTGAAGTAAGCCGCCTGGTCTTTGGTTTCAGCCTTCGCTCTTTGACAAGTTAAACATGATGCCACAAAACGAGCGACATCACTCTTCATTCCAGGCCACCAAAAAGGATTTCCGGAGATCTTGATACATCTTAGTCATGCCAGGGTGCATGCTAAGACGGCTGTGATGACCTTCCTCCAGAATAATTCTCTTCAGCTCTCCGTCGTTTGGAACGCACGATCTACCCATATATCGTAGTAAACCGTCCGTTCCAGTATTGAATTCTTTAGCCTGATCTGTACCGAGCGTATTTAATATCTTGACCAACTCTTCATCATCGCGTTGTTTCATCTTGATCCGCTCGAACACGTCGCTGGATATTCTAAGGTTACAACACTTGATACTGTTTGACTCCAACTCAAATTGTAACCGTAGATCTCTAAAGCTCTCAACCAGGCTGAGTTCTTTTACCATCATAACCGATATGTGAACTGCTTTCCTGCTTAGGGCGTCCGCCACTACGTTAGCCTTTCCCGGATGATAAAGCAGCTCAAAGTCATAGTCTTTCAAGAACTCCAACCAACGCCTCTGCCTCATGTTCAACTCCTTCTGATCAAATAAATACTTGAGGCTCTTGTGATCACTGAAGACTTGGAACGTAGACCCGTACAAGTAATGCCTCCAAATCTTCAGTGCGAAGACTACCGCTGCCAATTCCAGGTCGTGCGTTGGGTAATTTCTCTCATGAATCTTCAGTTGACGAGACGCGTATGCTACCGCTCGCTTCTCTTGCATAAGCACACAGCCCAACCCTTGGTGAGACGCGTCGCAATATACTTCAAAGGGCTTGGACGTGTCAGGAATGATCAACACTGGAGCGCTCGTCAACTTATGCTTCAGCTCCTGAAAACGTTCCTCACACAGATCAGTCCAGGCGAACGGTTGGTCTTTCCTGGTCAACTGAGTTAGCGGAGCTACTATCTTAGCAAACCCTTCAATAAAACGCCTATAGTAGCCCGCGAGTCCCACAAAGCTACGAACCTCAGTGACCGAACGCGAACTCTTCCAATCCAACACCGCTCGTACCTTAGCTGGATCTACTAAAATACCTCCAGCCGACACCACATGTCCCAAAAACTGTACCTCCTTCATCCAAAATTCACATTTGGACAGCTTTGCATATAACTCCTTTTCTCTTAACACGGTCAGTACTGTCCTCAAGTGTTCTTCATGTTCGGCTTGTGTCTTGGAGTAAATGAGAACATCATCTATGAAGACGACCACAAACTTGTCCAAATAAGGTCTGAATATCCGATTCATATAATCCATGAAGATTGCTGGAGCGTTCGTCACTCCAAATGGCATCACCACATACTCAAAATGCCCATAACGAGATCTGAACGCTGTCTTCTGGATGTCGTCCTCCTTAACTCTGATTTGATGATATCCAGATCGCAAGTCAATTTTCGAGAATACAGTGGCCCCATGCAATTGATCCAGCAAGTCGTCTATTCTTGGCAATGGGTACTTGTTCTTGATGGTTAACTTGTTCAATTTCCTGTAGTCTATACACAACCGAGAGCTGCCATCTTTCTTCTTCACTAAGAGCACAGGCGCTCCCCATGGTGATACGCTCGGCCTGATAAATTGTTTATCCATTAGCTCTTCAATCTGCTTCTTAAGTTCAACCAACTCTGCAGGCGCCATACGGTATGGTTGAACTGAGATAGGTGCTGCCGTCGTCACCAAATCAATGGTGAATTCCACTTCACGAGGAGGGGGAAGTCCAGGTATCTCTTCCGGAAAGACGTCCGGAAATTCATCTACAACCGTTCGTTCTTCACTGCCAACACCGAACGTTCTTTCTTGCCTCAAACCTCCTAACTCTTGATCTTCATGCGTCATGATTAGGAAACAGCTCGCACCTTCCATTAAGTCCTCCTTAATCTGACCGAGCGTTACTGAAAATTCTTCTTCTTCTTCATTCGGAAAAATCAGCTCCTTCATTCCACAGTCTATAAGAATGTGATTGGTAGCCAACCAATCCATTCCTAAAATCACTTCTAATTCCTTCAAAGGTAAACAGATCAAGTTCACCTTATAGCTACACCCCTCAACCACAATAGGACATCTAATGCACACAGTAGACGTCCTAATCTCTCCAGCCGCTGGTGTTGACACCACCAAGTCGAACTGCATCTCTCTCTCAGTTATTCCCAATTTTTCAACACACGCCTTCGAGATGAAGGAGTGAGTCGCCCCCGAGTCATACAGTACACGACATGGCATTCCATACAGCAAACATTCACCAGTTATAAGGTTACCTGAACTGGCTGTCTCCGCGCCTGTTATAGCATACACTCGTCCAACTACTTGAGCTCGACCACCTCTTGGTTCGTTCCTTCCAGCATTTGGTGGTCTCATCACTGCTCGTCCACCCATGTTGCACTCGTTCTCCAAGTGTCCATTCCGTCCACAACGGTTGCAGTGTTTTCCTCCCACTAGTTGAGGGCATGACGAACGATAGTGTGGTCCTCCACACTGGAAACAAGTAACGTTTTCGTGCTGCCCATATTGTCCGGCAGGAACTAAAGCTTGAGAACCGCTCGTGTTGGCTGGTTGATTCGGACGAGCGTACGGAGTTCTTCTTGGATTAATATTGCCTCTGGAGACGATCGGTCCCCTAACTGCTTGTTGTTGTTTCTTGTGTCGTTCCGCTTCTGCCATATTCTTCTCCAAAACCTTGGCCTTCTCAACCATGGCAGGGAACGTCCGTATACATAAACTGGAGATTAAAACCTTCAAGTCACTCCGCAGTCCGTTCTCAAACTTCCGGCACTGCCACTCTTCACTGGTGGCCATAGTATTGAACCGAACAAGGTGCTTGAACTTGTTGGTATACTCAGAAACCGACATCCCACCTTGAACCAGCTGTAAAAATTCCACTTCCTTGGCAAACCGGACGCTGTCAGGGAAGTACTCCTCATAAAACTTGCCACGGAACACTTCCCAAGTGATAGGACGTTGAGCGTCTGCCAAAATAGCTCTTGTGCTTTGATGGACAAATTTATGAACACCAAATTATGATGTCACAAACTTGTTTTTAATCGGCAAGTATGACCGAATCGTTCAAGTAATAAAACTTGGTAAGACCAAGTATCGTTCTTCCCAAAGGACTCACGGCCTAGTTTAGTTATGTGATTTCTTAATTAACTAAGACTTACAAACGAATTAATTGGGGTTTAAAATGCAAGACAGAAAATAAACATGTATGCATGAATTGTGATCAATGGCAAAAAGCAAAAGATAAACACTTTCAATGAAATTTATGTATGGATATGTTGTTGGGGTTCAATTTCATCTTATCCACTCTCATATATTTTAGGAATTCAACGATCAAATCACCATTGTTAATGCCACTCTCTAATGTACCTTTCCAGAAGGCTTCTCCCTAATCACGAGTTCATACAATTCCTAGCATTCCTAATGATTAGTTCATAAGTTCAGGAGCTTAACGACAACCAATATAAAATTGGGAGAAATTCCCCGGATCTAGACTTCCCCGTACGTTCCCGTATCGACAAAACCAATAATCATGCATCGAATGAGTTAAACAATGCAAGCATTAAGCAAAGAGGAAAAACCCTAACTAATGATGAAAGAAAGCATAGATCTTAAATAAAAGATGTAAAAACAGATTCCATATATGAGAGCTTCAAAAGATTACATTGATTCCCCAACAAACATACAAGGTTTAGTTCACCATATTCATGGTGAACCTAGATGAACAATAATGAAAGAATGAAAGAGATAGAAAAACCCGTGAAAGAGAAGAGGAGAGCTGTCACCATCTCCCAATCTACCCCAAGGGGTGGAAGAGAGAGTGTTTGCTTCGTTTCTTGCCAAAGATACCTAACCCTAGGAAACCCTAAAGCTTATGTATCATTCGTAAATTACAAAAAGTCAAGTCCAAGCCCATTAAAGTGCCGCTCAGCGGTTGATGAGAGGGTCGCACCTCCCACAAAAGTTGTGCATAAAAGAATGCAGTATAAACTAGGAAGTGACTCCTAGGTCGTCTCTCAAGGACCAAATGTGGTTCAGTCTCAGATCAAACACATAGTGGGGGGTTTTGAAGAGTTTTGTGAATGCAGATGGACTAAATTAAAAACTGAAAATTAAACACAACCGAATATAAATAAAACAGAATTTAAAACGTGGAAATAAATTTTTACGACAGTAAGACTAAATGGTAAATGACAATAAAATTAGAGAATGCAAAATTCATCAATGCTTGAAATTAAAACGCTGTAATAATAAATATGCAGAAAAACAGTAAACGGTAAAATAGAACGGATAATAAAAATTAAAACACTTTAACTGGAATGAAATTCATCAAGGATTCAACACTTAAATTAAAATGACTCAACAATGAAGATAAAAATAATATGAGAAAATTGCTCTAATCACTGTGACACACACTACTACTCAACTACATACTTCTGAAGAAAAAAAAAGAAACTCTACATTTGCTAAGTGAAAACCCGAGAGAGAGACCCCCTTTTCGGTGGCTGCTCCAACACACACGCTGCTCCCAAGCCTTGCTGGACTATTGTTGAAGCTGGAGCGTGAAGTTGAAGGCTTGCTGGATGCTCCCCATGGGCCATCTCCGTGTGCACCTCCTGGACGTGTGATTCAATGTGGGCTGCTGTACCAATTCAAAGCTGCTGGACCAGCTTTTCTTTTGCCACCACATGCTGCTTCACGCGTGTTGCTGCTGCTGGCTTCTTGAATTTGCTGGACGTCACTCCCCTCTTCAATGCATACACCACTCCCATGTGCATCAAAAATTTAAACCCACACCTCTCTTTCATTTTATTTTAAAATATATTTGATGTGGTATTTCTTTTCACCTCCAAATGTCTCAAATTATATTTCCAAAAATTTCCCTACAATTAATAATGCAAATAATTAGCTCAAATAATTCAAATTAATTAAAATTTGAATTTCCGATCAAATTAAGCACAATTAAGAAAAATGGGAAAATACTGGACATTTAAGCACAATTCCCTGATTAAATTCGGTACAATAAGCTAAGTGAAATTGAGAAAATATTGACTCATCAGCGGTAAACTACCGCTCAGCGGTGATTGCGTGACTTGTTTTCTCCCCTCAGCGGCCATTTTGCCCCTCAGCGGATCTCCCGTGACTTCCAGAGTACCGCTCAGCGGTAAAATACCGCTCAGCGGTGAGTGCGTGACTTGTTTTCTCCCCTCAGCGGCCATTTTGCCCCTCAGCGGACCTCCCGCAAACTCCTGAGTGCCGCTCAGCGGTAAACTGCCGCTGAGCGGTGACTTCGGCTTCTCCTTTTGCACTTTTTGTTGTCTTTTCTGATTTCATCTCTCTCCTTCTTCACTTCTTTCACCAAATTCAACTTAAAACCTGCACAAAAACACTGAAATCAAGCATAAACCTGTCCAGCTCTCTTATTCCCAAAAATATAAAGAAAAGCATGATTTCAAGCTAGTTTCTAAGTGTAAAGGTTGCTTTTAGTGTCAATTTTAATCATGAAAATAACAGTTTTTCAACTGTTATCACAACCCCAAACTTAAAACTTTGCTTGTCCTCAAGCAAATAAGATGTAACTCTATCTTCAACCAATTCATATGATGATTCACTTCATTCAAAAATCTTCTTTTCAAGATAAGCAAAAACTTCACTCAAACTTATGACCAAGAGTTCAATCAAGATGTGCACATGCTTTAGTGTTCACAAAGTCATTTAAATTCCAACAAATGCTATTTTCATGAATGATCAATCAATTAAACATGGATGTTCATGTGTTCATGTGATATTTCCTCACTAAGTCAAGTGTTTCACTCACACTCAAGTGTATAAGAGATAATCACTCATTCACTCTACTATCACAATGTTACATGAATCAACTTTGCCTTTCATTTTACCACAATCAAAAACATTCACAAGCATGCATCATCACAAGGACTTTTCAATGGCTTATAATGTGGCTGGGCTAACAAGAAAATTGGTTTTTCTGGATCACAAAATCCTTGAGTTAATAGAATCATAACAACACAATCATCTTATTCATTCCCAACTTTCTTTTGCCTTTGCATTGAGCTTTGCTTCTTTTTCTTTTCTTTTCTTTTTCTTTGCACATTCTTACTTTTTAGCTCTTAGCTCAATGCTTTTCATGTTTTTCCCAACAACCCCAAACTTGAACATTTAGCAATACCACACAAGATCTTCTACTTAACTCAAGGTAAAGATTTTCAACTAAGGGTTTTCAGTGTATATTCAAGGCTAAGGGTTCAAAGGATAGAACACACAGTGTTCTCTTTTAGTGGGCTAATTTTTTGAATTTGGCCAATAAAAAGGTTTTCAACAAATGGCCTTGATCACATGATGCAAAACAAGCAATTGATTCAATCATAAAAAACCTGGGCAAAATCATTCATGCTTCCAAAGTAATAGCATTCAACAATAACAACTCTGGAGCTCAAAATCTCACACATAAGTTCATTCACATTTGACATAGACATCCTGCTTAATTTCACAATCACAATCATGATATCATGCATTTGTTCACAAAACTTGTGAATCACCTGTATAAGCATTTTAATGTGCACATCATCTCAACATCAGTTAATCATAAGCATCATTCAGAATTACTTATCACAACATCACAGTTAATAGCAAAACATCACAAGAAACCAAGTTTCAAATAGAGTACATCAAACCCTAATCTAAAAACAAAAACAAATAAGTTCAGAAAACTTAAACCACAAAGCATAAGCACATGATAGCATTCATCAGTAAATGCTATCTCAGCTCCTCATCAATCTGAGCTGTCCTCTGTATCTTTCTCTTCCTCCTCATCTTCATCATCTTCAAATGCATCATCCTCATCAGCTTCATCTTCTTCCATATCTCTAGCTGAAGCTTCAGCTGCTCCAGCTCCTCCTCCATGCACTGGCTCCTCTGGCCAAGCTACCACATTATGGAATTCATCCATAGTCCACCTGTGGGCTGGAGGTGTATCATACATCCCCACAATCATCTCAGCAGTGGCCACCTGCCCTCTGTGAATGGACTGCAACTGAGCCCCTATAAGAGACATATACATGTCCCTCATCTGGAATGGCTCTGCTTCATGTGTCTCAGCAGATGTCTGGCTCTGTGCTGGCCCTCTCTCTCTACGAGCACGGCGTGGTGGAACTGGCTGAGCTTCATCATCACCTCCACAGTACTGTCTATAGTAGGCCTCATCAATAGCTTTTCTTGGCCTCTCAAAAGGTGGAGCAGAAGTGTCCACCCCAGCTATCTTGCAAAGGTGCGTGATCAAAGAAGGATGTCCTAGTGGTGCTTTGTTGTTTGAAGTATTAGCGCACACACTAATCTCATCAGCTATCACCTGCCCAATATTAACATTCAAGTTTCTGATAGCACAGTAGATGAAGAATGCCCTGCTGAGAGTAATATCTGACACATGTGAACATGGCTGAATGTTGGCATGAGAAAACGCCATCCAATACTTTGCAAGAGGAGTCAAATCCGTCCTCCTAATGTTAACCACTGAGCCAGATCGATTCCTTTGGAAGTGTCCTCCAGGTATACACAGTACTCTCTCCACATCCTCATAATCAGCACCTTCCTCCATGCAAAGAGCAAACTGGCACTGCTCACCAGCCCATACAGTGTCCAGAAAATTATTAATTGAATCAGGATCATACCTGATAGCATGGCCTCTAACATAGCCCAAATAATTCTCAGCTGGATAATCACCAATCTTCTTTGCATTGGTGTAAAATTCCTTAACCACAGCTATGTTGGCAGGTGCAGGATAAGTGGCTAGCTTTCCCCAGTCATTCCCTAAAACTTGCTCTCCAAATTGAGGAGCAAGGTTAGGTATCATTCCAACCTTTCTCTCCATCAGAAGTCTCCTGTCCTGAACCACTTTAAAGTGCTTCTCATGTTTCCTAGAGAGGAACCTACTAGAGTGGGATTGCTCTGGTTCCTTTTCCTTTCTCTTGTTTGCCATGGTTTTCAATCTTTTTCCGGATGAGGATGCCATTCCTACATTCAAAACACAAAACCAAACCACAGAACATGATGTTAATCATTAGTAAAACACAGAACACAACTCCTTTCGAAGCTAAACCACCGCTGAGGGCCAGAATTTCCCCTCAGCGCCACCAGTACCACATTCCAGATCACACAAAACCAAAAAATCAAATCTGGCAGAGTGCCGCTCAGCGGCAGTTTACCCCTCAGCGGTAACTCTGCAGATTTTTGAAAAACCTGTTTTAAAGCTTTCCTAACTCCACCCAAATGCAATTTTCAGTTTTCCAGTTCATAATCATGCAGTTTAATCGGTTCAAACATCAAATATATCATCAAATCATGCAAAGAAATCAAAACCCCTAAATCTTCATGCTTTGACAATCATATTCAAAATCAAAAACCCTAGAATGAACAAAATGCATTTTACTTACTTGGGTGGAGATACTAGATGCAATGAGAATGCTTCCAAGCTAGAATGCTCTCTCCCAACCCCAAACTTTTGATGGCACACTAGTGAAAAAGTGAGTGGAAGAGAAATTTTCTTAAGAGGGAAGAGTGAAAAGAGGTGGAAAACTTTGGAGAAGGTATGTGGGAGTGTTTGTGCAAAGAAAAGTCTGAAAGTGTGAGAAAATGCGCAGCTTAGGGTTTAAAAATACCCTAATGGGCTCGGGTCCCGCTAAGGGGAACTAAAACCCTATTCTGCGAGAGTACCGCTCAGCGGTAAAGTACCGCTCAGCGGCACTTTCGTGAAGTGCTCTTCTCCTTCTTTTCTTAACCTACGTGCCTCCTAGACATGCCCCTCACTGGCTCCCTGCAATTCAATGTTCAAAATGCTTATGCAAACCCTAACTAAAACAAACAAACAGAAATATTCAATCAACTGGGTTGCCTCCCAGGTAGCGCTTGTTTAACGTCACGAGCCTGACCCAAAATCCACCAACACCCATCAGTAGGTGTTACAGCCATTGTATCCTTCAGTAGATACTTAACCACCTAGCATCCTTCAGTAGATGCTATATCCAACAAAATAAATACAGAAATAATGTTCAAAAATTACAAATTACAAAACCAAATCAAAAGTTTTTAAATTCACTGGGTTGCCTCCCAGCAAGCGCTCTTTTAATGTCATTAGCTTGACCCAATAAAGTTCAAGTTCCATCTTCTTTGTAATTGATGTTGTTATTCCACCAACTCCTCAGCTGTTTCCTTTGAACTGTTTTGGTTCTTCTAGAACATGGAGACTCTATCTCTATCATCTCCTTCTCTTTAAAGCCCTTCACAACCCACAACTTGTTCTTGATTCTAACAGGTGTGCCAAGTTGGAGTCTTCTTTTCTTCCAGTCTCTAGGAATTTCTTCTCCTCTTCCAATCTCTTCTACCTTGGGTACCTGAAACAACAAACAATGGTTACCTGAAACCTCAAGATTTTCATCTTTACGGCTAGTCATGGGTGCATCTCGAAATGCAGCTTTATAACTAGCTTCTTCCTCCTTTGCTTGCATCTCATCTTTGAAAACATCTACCACCACTCTCTCCTCTCTATCCTGGAGCACCACTATACCTTCATTTACATCTATGATAGCCCTGGCCGTTTTCATAAACGGTCTTCCAAGTATGATAGGTATCTTCTCAGTCTCCATCTTCATCACCACAAAGTCTGCCAAGAACTGAAGTTTGCCAACACAAACTATAATGTCCTCTACAATCCCACATGGCTCCTTTGAAGATCCATCGGCCATTACTATTTTAATCTTTGCATGTTTCATTTTAACTTTGCCGATTTGCTCCAGTAAAGAATAAGGTATCAAGTTAACACTTGAACCTAAATCAAGGAGAGCTTTCTTTACCTTTTTCTTCCCTATAGTACAAGGGATAGAAAAACTACCTGGATCTGACGCTTTAGGAGGGAATGACTCTTTCTTAACAGTTATACACTCTTTTGCCCCCATCATCTCTACGTCTCTTCTTTGTAGAAATTTCTTCATCAGATTTTGTGTAAACTGCAATTTTCTGTAAAATCTGTTCCCAAGGTGCTTTATTATCCACCATTCTGAATAATTCTGTGAAATCCATTTGTTTTTCTTGATTTATTGGAAAAGGAAAATTATTTTTGCTCTCTATTTCTCTTCTTTCTTCTGTTTCTCCTTCTTCTAACTCAATTATCTCTTCATTCACACTCTTTACCACTTTGCACTCTTCTCTAGGGTTAACCTCAGTATTAGCCCCAAAATTTCTATTTGGCCTTTCTTCCAATTGCTTGGTAATCTGACCCATTTGAATCTCCAAATTCTTTATAGCAGCTTCAGTGCTCTTTTGAGAAGATTCGGTTTTCTGTATGAATTGCTGAAGAGTTTCTTCCAACCTTGTTGATTTTTCATTAAGCATAGATAATTGTTGCCAAAAGGTTGGTTGCTGCTGCTTATTATATTGATTTGCTTGCCCAGTTTGTCCTTGACCAATACTTGGATGTGGTTTCCACCCTTGATTGTAATTCCCTTGACGGTATGGAAATTGATTAGCCATGAAATTAACATCCTCCAAGGCCTCCACTGGAAAAGCACATTGACCATTGATATGATCACCTCCACATAATTCGCACAACTGAGTTTGCACCTGTGCAGCAGTTTTCAACTCTTTAGGTAATTGTGCAAGAGTTTTAGTCAGAGTCTCCAGCTGTTGAGTTAGAATTTTATTTTGAGCTAGCAAGGCATCATGTGTCTGTAATTGGAGAACCCCTTTTTGTTGCATAGGAACTCCTCTTTCGCTGTTGAGCTCATTATCACTAGTAGCCATGTTGTCAATAATTTCTATAGCTTCCTCTGGAGTTTTCCATTTAATATTGCCTCCTGCTGAGGCATCAAGCATCATCTTGGTTTGTGAACCAAGCCCTCCAAGGAAAGTTAAGACTACTTCCTGTTCTTCAAAGCCATGCGTGGGTGTTTTTCTTAGCAGACTTTTGTATCTATCCCATGCATGCCCTAGTGATTCTTCCATGCCCTGCTTAAATGAAGATATCTCTTGCTTGCCTTTTGTCACTTTTGATTGTGGAAAGTACTTGTTCAAAAACTTTGTTACCACTGCTTCCCACTCTGTGAAACTTCCTTTTGGAAAAGAGTTCAACCAAAGCTTAGCATTGCCTCCCAATGAGAAAGGAAACAAACTAAGTTTGATTGCTTCGTCTGGCACCCCGTTGATTTTCACTGTGTTGCAAATTTCATTAAATGTAGTCAGGTGCTCATACGGGCTTTCATGAGATAACCCATTGAATTGATTACTCTTCACCAGTTGGATCAATGCTGGTTTGACCTCCATATTGGCTGCATTGACTCTAGGTCTAGCTATGCTGTTAAAATGTTGAGGTCCAGCTACATTGGTGTAATCAGCAAGAGTTCTTCTGATATGATTATTCTCCATATTTTCTGTGCTATTGTCAGAACCTTGTGGTGATGGTTGCAACAGAGTTTCCGGAGGAGGGAAAAGTTCTCTAGATGTTCTGATTCTTCTCCTCCGTCTACTGTCTTCTAATCCTTCAAGCAACGGTTCTGTTGTTTTGTTGCTCCTAGTTCGAATTGCCTCCTGCATACACAAGAACACAAAACCCTAGAAGATTTGGTTAGCACAAAAAGATATAAAAGAAAATATAAGATTCAGAAAATAAAGACAGAAAACAGAAAAAATAAAATAAAATAAAAATTCGAAATTTAAAAATAAAATAAAAAAATAAGTCAAAGATAATTAATAATCACACAAATTAACCAGTTAAACCACGAGTCCCCGGCAGCGGCGCCAAAAACTTGATGGACAAATTTATGAACACCAAATTATGATGTCACAAACTTGTTTTTAATCGGCAACTATGACCGAATCGTTCAAGTAATAAAACTTGGTAAGACCAAGTATCATTCTTCCCAAAGGACTCACGGCCTAGTTTAGTTATGTGATTTCTTAATTAACTAAGACTTACAAACGAATTAATTGGGGTTTAAAATGCAAGACAGAAAATAAACATGTATGCATGAATTGTGATCAATGGCAAAAAGCAAAAGATAAACACTTTCAATGAAATTTATGTATGGATATGTTGTTGGGGTTCAATTTCATCTTATCCACTCTCATATATTTTAGGAATTCAACGATCAAATCACCATTGTTAATGCCACTCTCTAATGTACCTTTCCAGAAGGCTTCTCCCTAATCACGAGTTCATACAATTCCTAGCATTCCTAATGATTAGTTCATAAGTTCAGGAGCTTAACGACAACCAATATAAAATTGGGAGAAATTCCCCGGATCTAGACTTCCCCGTACGTTCCCGTATCGACAAAACCAATAATCATGCATCGAATGAGTTAAACAATGCAAGCATTAAGCAAAGAGGAAAAACCCTAACTAATGATGAAAGAAAGCATAGATCTTAAATAAAAGATGTAAAAACAGATTCCATATATGAGAGCTTCAAAAGATTACATTGATTCCCCAACAAACATACAAGGTTTAGTTCACCATATTCATGGTGAACCTAGATGAACAATAATGAAAGAATGAAAGAGATAGAAAAACCCATGAAAGAGACGAGGAGAGCTGTCACCATCTCCCAATCTACCCCAAGGGGTGGAAGAGAGAGTGTTTGCTTCGTTTCTGCCAAAGATACCTAACCCTAGGAAACCCTAAAGCTTATGTATCATTCGTAAATTACAAAAAGTCAAGTCCAAGCCCATTAAAGTGCCGCTCAGCGGTTGATGAGAGGGTCGCACCTCCCACAAAAGTTGTGCATAAAAGAATGCAGTATAAACTAGGAAGTGACTCCTAGGTCGTCTCTCAAGGACCAAATGTGGTTCAGTCTCAGATCAAACACATAGTGGGGGGTTTTGAAGAGTTTTGTGAATGCAGATGGACTAAATTAAAAACTGAAAATTAAACACAAGCCAAATGAAATCACTATTTCTAGCTGCACGTCACATACACCTACTCCTGTGAATCATCATCTCTCTTTTCCAAGGAACCGTGTGCTGCTTGCAACCTAGTGCCTCTTCCATCAACCAGCAAAGATCAATTAAAAAAAATGTTTCTAAGTGAGCTGGCCATGACTTGTGTCCTGTTGTGACCGAGAATGCAAAGGGCGAAAAGAAAATGCAATCAAAATGAAAATGGCAGTGTGTAAAATCGACAATCCAAAACCAGCGTTCACATTTTTTTTCTCAATAAAAACGTTCCCAGCAACAAAAAAAATAAATCCCTGTGAGGATGGCGGCTGGTTTGCACCTCTCCGTTACATTTCTTTTTTCCAATATCCAAAAACCAAGATCCAGAAAAATGAGTGTGGCGGCTGCTCTTTTTAATTCAGAACGATTGCCCTGCTGGATGCCTTCTTCACGTGGTTGAATGTGCTGGAAGCCAAACCCAATTCAAATTGCTGGAGCTGCTGGATGCACCCCCCAAACTGCTTCCCATTCTCCATCCCGTGACAGCTGGACCGTGACTGCCATCCGTGTACACCCATCTTTGCTGGATTAGGTGTGGGCCGTGTTGCTGCATTTTCCAACTCCACGTGTTGCAGCATTTTTTCCTGGCCAAAACCGAGCTGCTCCCAAGCCTTGCTGGACTATTGTTGAAGCTGGAGCGTGAAGTTGAAGGCTTGCTGGATGCTCCCCATGGGCCATCTCCGTGTGCACCTCCTGGACGTGTGATTCAATGTGGGCTGCTGTACCAATTCAAAGCTGCTGGACCAGCTTTTCTTTTGCCACCACATGCTGCTTCACGCGTGTTGCTGCTGCTGGCTTCTTGAATTTGCTGGACGTCACTCCCCTCTTCAATGCATACACCACTCCCATGTGCATCAAAAATTTAAACCCACACCTCTCTTTCATTTTATTTTAAAATATATTTGATGTGGTATTTCTTTTCACCTCCAAATGTCTCAAATTATATTTCCAAAAATTTCCCTACAATTAATAATGCAAATAATTAGCTCAAATAATTCAAATTAATTAAAATTTGAATTTCCGATCAAATTAAGCACAATTAAGAAAAATGGGAAAATACTGGACATTTAAGCACAATTCCCTGATTAAATTCGGTACAATAAGCTAAGTGAAATTGAGAGAATATTGACTCATCACGTGACTTGTTTTCTCCCCTCAGCGGCCATTTTGCCCCTCAGCGGATCTCCCGTGACTTCCAGAGTACCGCTCAGCGGTAAAATACCGCTCAGCGGTGAGTGCGTGACTTGTTTTCTCCTCTCAGCGGCCATTTTGCCCCTCAGCGGACCTCCCGCAAACTCCTGAGTGCCGCTCAGCGGTAAACTGCCGCTGAGCGGTGACTTCGGCTTCTCCTTTTGCACTTTTTGTTGTCTTTTCTGATTTCATCTCTCTCCTTCTTCACTTCTTTCACCAAATTCACCTTAAAACCTGCACAAAAACACTGAAATCAAGCATAAACCTGTCCAGCTCTCTTATTCCCAAAAATATAAAGAAAAGCATGATTTCAAGCCAGTTTCTAAGTGTAAAGGTTGCTTTTAGTGTCAATTTTAATCATGAAAATAACAATTTTTCAACTGTTATCATGCTTGCCCACCAGTGACTTGCTTCCCTCGTCAACAAATACTCCGTGAACGCCAAACGATTCTCATCTGGACACCTCTTGGCGTTGAAGATCCTTTCCATGTCCCTTAACCACTGGTCTGCCTCGTCAGGGAGGCCTTTTCCACTGAATTTAGCCGGGTGGTGTTGGAGAAAACTCTCCAAGCTCCATTCGGCAGTAGGTTGAGCAGCATTGGAAGAGGACGCTCCTGGCGTGCCTCTGGTGGCAGCAATAATCTCCATCAACTGCCTCTACGTGGCTTTAGAGTTGGCGCGTGCGGCCTCCAAACTCTGTAGAGCAGCGGCGTTCTGCTCCATTAACGTGGCATTCTGTTGCTGCAATCTATCGATTACTGTCTCCAACAACCTAGTGTTTGTGGACGTGTCAGGCTCATTAGGTTGAGGAGGAGGAGGGAGTCTAGGCGCCATTAGTTCTCTGGATCAGAGAAAAACGAACGTTAATAATGTTCAAGAGTTAAAACAATAACTCATTAAACACACAATAAGCACACAGCAAAAACACAGTGCACTCATAACCTACAGTGTCCTTAAAAGAACAAAACTGCTCTGATACCACTAATGTAACATCCCAAAATACAGTAATTACTATAAATCAGAATTAATTACAATTAACAGTAAATCAATGCAGTCTTTATATTAATTAACAAAGTTCAAAAGCCGAACGACTTAAAGTACAGAACCACTATACAAGAAACGGAAATAATACAATTTTAGGACGAACGGTTTTACAAAATAAATAACCGAACGTTCAATTTCAAAAGCGAACCTCTAAACTAAAAGAAAAACGGACGTCCTACTGCTCCGCTTTCACTTCAACTTCCACTAAGTTTTCTTCCTCGATCACATCCTCTAAGGTGGCCTCGCCTTCTGCTCACATCCACACGGATGATCATTGCAAGACAGGACGAACGTACATATACAATTGACAACACAAGGAAAACGAAAGGGTAAGCTTATATAATTTAATTTATACTTCAACATATACAATAAACATTTCAATTCCCACAAGCACATAACTCAACCTATAACATCATCCTACAGATATATATATATATTCTAGACCGACCGTCCGGACTGTATGAAACTGTGTAGTTACAAGCGTCCCTGCACCCGAGTGGTGTAGTAACTGGGATACACTCAACAGCTGCCACTCGAGGTTAATCCGTTCTTACGTCGCCCATGTTAACTTATGGACTAAGGACCTCCTGCCATTCACACGCATGACTTACCCTCTCTACGTGAGAAGAGTAATCACTGAATATCAGGATGGACAGCCTGGCTTAACTTATCCACAGTCATACTTTACCAATCCAATATTCAACATATATGAGTCGTTCCTCCCTGGAACGCTCGTCCAAAATCCATAATTGTATAATCGTTCCATATAATGTTCACCTTGTAAATCTTCATACTTTATTATCATTTTCATCATTCGTTTCAAATACCCAAAATAACGAACGTTCAACCCTCTGAAGGATGAGGACGAACGTGAACAGCGAGACCGAGAAGTACTCGTCGCCAAGCAGAATAACTTGACATATGATTATTTGACGAACGTTACAGCTACTCAATTCAGTTGAATGAAATGACTCTACAATGATACCATCAATATTCAGAATATTCTAAGTACCAAGATGTTAAGCAGAATCCAATCGGATGAAGATACAACAAGATGAGGAATTGAATACACTATGAACCATTAGTTTAAAGGAGTCGACTGCCAGTCAATGACCGAACGCGACAATATACTTTTGCGAAGTATTTGGACGAACGCTAGTTACATCCGTTAAGAAAATCCAAGGTAAGGACGAGCGTTCGGTATAAGACCGAACACTACATTAGAACGAACGCTGGGTAGATGACCGAGCACCAACTATGACGAACGCTTGGTACAAGACCGAGCGCTATTTAGGACGAACGCTTGGTATAAGACCGAGCGTTACTTATTTTAAGGTGTAATTTAATATTATTTGATTTAAGGTATACGACATCTCTATGCTAAGCCGAACGTTCAAACATAGTAATTCAAATGGGGACGCTCGTTCTCGATCAGAGTTCTTTCCAAATGAAAGAATTCCATTCTAAGTCATTTTCAGGGAAACCGAACGGTATAAGACCGTACGATGACGAGCGTAATTTATCATAGGGAGAATTATCATATTCAGATTTTTCAACTATCTTAACTCAACATTTCTCATAACGATTCATACTTTATAAATTCATATCCATCATTAATTCACATACTTTATAGAGTTCATCATATTAACAAATCAAACTATACAATAGTCATCCATCTTTCAATCCATACGTATCAAAATCAACATACAGTTCAACCAACAGAAATCATATTCATCCAGTACAACAATGTTCGTTCATGCATACTCAAACAGACGATATACATATATCCATATCATGCGTTTATACAACATACAAGTATAAATTAAATTAATAAGCTTCCCTTACCCGGATTCGTAAACAGCTTGTCCTAGACGCAAGGTTTGGCTTCGTCCAACTAATGTTTTTCTACCCTCAATGTCACTTGACTTTTCCAAAACAAATCTAGCCACAGGAAAAACGGAATACTTAAACTACACACTTGCATGCAGCCAAACTTAGTTTTTCAGGAAACCCTAGAACGAACTACTAAAGGAGACTTACCAGTTTCAGCCTTTGAAACTGTTCGGTCTAGCTTGTAGCTCACGGTTCCGCGAACGTCCCTACGGTCTCTGAAAGTTGATCGGAGAAGATGGTGGTGAGTTTCAGTAGAGAGAAGGTGAAGGTTTCTAGAGAGAAGTTGGAGAAGAAGAAAGGCCAGAGTTTCGTGATGAAGAAGGTGAATGCAGAGAGTGAGAAGAAGTGTTTTCAGAAAATCATTTCCTTCTTCCAACCGTCAAACGGACGTGCACTCTCATGCGGACAACTGTTTTCCACTACAGATTCAGAAGGTTCCAAAGTGACACTTGGCAGGCGTGGGTCAGAGTGTGTGAGTGCGTGTTTAATGAGACTGAGTGTGTGGCGCAGTGCATTAATGAGAGCAGTCAAGTGACTCATCAGTGCATTTAATTGGATTAGACATATGGCTTACGGTTAATTTTCCAAGGCCTCACAAAGGGCACCATTCAACGCAAACTGAGAATCAAACAGCATTGGAAATGCAACGTGAACAGTAGAATCGCAAACCAGAAATGCAGGAAGGTGACGATGAACAGTGAACAAGATGAACGAGCGATGAGCAGTGAAAATAAATTAATGAGTAACTGTGTGCATCCCAATATGAAGAAAATATAAACGTTTTATCTGTTCAAGTAAGAAAACAATGAAAAGGAGCTCTCTTCCAGCAGAACGTGTCTTCCTCTCATTCATCCCATATCTCGAAATGTTCAAAGTAAAAACAAGCAAATGGTAACTGGCTGCCTCCCGGCCGTGTGCTCCTCTATTCTCATTCAAAAACAATGTTCCCCAAAATCCAAGAGCAGAATCTGAGAATTCCTCCATGAGGGGTGGCGGCTGGACCTATAAAGGCCGTGTGTCACCTTTTTAATAAGGGTAGGGTCCACACAAAAACTTAAAAACCCTAACCTAAAAGGCACATGTCCTACAAATGTCTTCCACGGCTGGATCTAAGAAGCAAATATTGTTGATTAGCGGGTTCAGCCGGTGTCTATTGATCTTCAAACTGTTGTGTATGTGAGCACCTTTGTCTTCAATAGTGGGTGTTTGTTGATTAAATTCGTGTGTACCTCCTGCAACATGGTTAGTGCAATGTGGCTCTACAGAAATTACATGCAGGGGTATAACACCCAATCCCAGTGTAACAGGCTGAACCTCAAATATACTCTCAGAACATTAATCACTTTCAAATTCAGAAACAATATCAACCATAGACTCAGATTCATGTTCAGTGGATGGAGAATAAACATATGAATTTGATATCAAAAATTGGTTCTCATCATGCAGAGAGGGAGAATTAAAAACATGCTCAGCAACAATATGATTATTAGTAACATACCTATCAACAGCATAATTGATGAGTCGTTATTTATTGAATTATATTTAGTTTATTGCACTTAAATAAACCAGGGAATTGTGTTTAATTGTTTGTTATTTCCCCGTTTTCCGAATTCTGCTTAATTTGGTCGGAAATTTGTAATTGTGCTAATTTGGGTTTTCTGAGCTGATTAAGTGCATTTTTGAAGTGCAGGAAAATTTCGGAAATACATTTTGGAACATCAGGAAGAATGCCGAATAAATTCAAGACTTTCCACATAGACAATTTTGAATTAATTAAATTGTAATTCAGTAGTTTAGAATTTTCGAATCAACTCTTATATTTTGGGTCAATTTTTGGTAAATTGGATTAGACCCAAAAATTAGAAATGAGTCATTGGACCTAGGGTTTTTCTTTTGTGTGGACCCTACCCTTATAAAAGAGGGACACACGGCCCTTATGCGAGCCGCCACCCACTCTCTTCAAAAAAAAAAAAAAGCTCTCGGTTTTCTTTTGGTTTTGGGGGCGAATGTTTTTTTTTTGCACTTTTCTTGGGACTGGAACGTTATGTTGAAGGATGAATGAAAACTCCATGTTAATTTGAAGTTCCATTTACTCATTAGCTATTTTATTTTAGTTCATGAAATTTATGGAAGGAAGCACACGGTGTATTCATTTTCTGGGAAGAAGAGGACGGTGATTTTAATTTTTTGCGAAAAAGCAATTCATTCCAGGAGCTGGAGCGATGCACACACGGTCACGGTTGACGCTGATTTAATCTTGGAATGTGCTCACGCTTTGACGTCTGGAAGCAGTGAAATGGTGTGCACGGAGTTGGAGCAGGGCATGGAGCACGAAGAATGATTTTCTTTTTTTTTCCTTTCTTTAAGTTGAGACGGTGATTGTTGAGCTGGATGGGAAGCAGCAGCACGTAGGTGAAGGCTGATTCCAGGAGCACGTGGAGTTGGGAAATGGTGATAGCTGGAATGAAGGGAGCGTACGGAATGAAACTTGGAAGCATTGAAGGAGTAGGTGTGTCACGGCATGGAGAATGAAAAGTAGAAGGCACTTGTCATATCTTGGGAGAGATGCAGCACGGTGATTTTTATCTTTGAAATGAAGAGATGATTAGATAGCATAAGGTGTCACGTTTTGGCTGGAGAAAAAAAAAAACAGATTTATTCATCTTTCATTTGGAGGAATTTTGGAATGGAGCGGTGCTTTGAGATGAAGAAAAGGAAGTGGTATCACGGTAGAAATGGTGCACGTGAATCATGGCCCATAGAGAGCTCTCGGTTGCAATTGTAATTGGAATAGAGCTGTTGCCACGTCCACGTGAGAGGTGCTCCAAGGGTTTTCTTTTGGATTATTTTAAATGCTTGTCCTATACTTGAGTTTGGTTGCAATGTTCATATTGAATCCATTCATGGATGCTTGCTAACTTTTAAGTCATTTTTGCGTATTCATTGTTTGCCTCTTTCAATGCTCATGGTCACTAAAGTTAAGTCTCAATACTTCAAATTAGTTAAAAAATTTGCATTAAATGTTTTTTGTACACTGTCGCTTTTCACACCTTGCGCATTTAATTTTATTTCTCATGTTTGTCAGTTGCAATGTTACGTTTTCTGATTTAACAATTTCAATTCAAGTGAGTCGCGCAAGTTTTCTTTAATGTAGTTGTAATGTTAGCTGTAGTGACCAACCGTTTTAATTTTGTATTTACATCTGTGTTTAATTCTCAGTTCTAATTTAGTTTATTTCCAATCACAAGAACACTCTCAAAACCCCCCTCCACTGCGTGTTTGACCTGAGACTTGAACCAAATTGGTCCTTGAGAGACGACCTAGGAGTCACTTCCTAGTACTATACTGCATTCTTTTATGCACAACTTTTGTGGGAGGCGCGACCCTCTCATCAAAATGGCGCCGTTGCCGGGGACCAATGGCGCGACCCTCTTTTTGTTGTGTTTGTGTGTGTTGTGTTTTGTCTTGTGTTGTGATGTGATGTGATGTGATGTTCTGTTTTGTGTGTGCGTGTTGCATGTATAAATGTGTTGTGTTTTATTTGTTTCGTGATTTTTAGTATTCTTCTTTTTCCATGTCTACCTATTTTGATTTCGTGAACACTGCTTGTTTTGCTAGTGCCTCTGATTATGATTCTCCTTCTGCATGTTACTCTGATTGTAATTCATATTCTGCTGATTTCTATGTTGAGAGCAATACGACTCATCCTCTAATTTCTGAGAGTGCTCTTTGTGAGCCGGTTTCACTTAAGGAGGATGATCTTCATTGTGATCTCACCCCTGGACTGATACATTTGCTGCCTAAGTTTCATGGTTTTGCAGGAGAATGCCCACACAGACATTTGGAGGAGCTCCACATCATGTGCTCTTCAATGAAGCCTCCAGATGTCCCTCTTGATTACATTTTCTTGAGCGCATTTCCGCATTCATTACAAGGAGCAGCTAAGGATTGGAATGACTCTCTTCCTCTGAGATCCGTTACCGATTGGGGATATCTTGAGCATCAGTTTCTGAGCAAATTTTCCCCTGTGCAATATGCTTACAGCAACGGTCTTGGATGGAATGACCCTACCTTGGGATGGTATGATGGTCCACAGCATCAATATCAAGAACCACCATTCCAAAGTACTTTTATGCCTCCACCAGTCCAGCAATACGAGAGTCAGCAGTATGATGCTTCTACCGAAACAGCTCCTCAGCCTTCTATTTCTGAGCCTACATTGCAGGAGTTGTTGGAGCAGATGACCATGCAGAACCTTCAGTTTCGGCAAGAGAACATGCAGTTCCAGCAAGAAATAGGAGCTGCCATTCAGAGTATGACTGATCAGATAGGGCAGATGGCCACTCAACTCGCTGAGGAACAGTCTCAAGATTCAGAGTTACCATTTCAGACTGTTCAGATTCCAGATGATGATGATAGTGGCATCAACATAGAAGATGGGGAGAAGAGTCATGAACTTACTATTGTGCCATCTACTTTCCCATCATCCTATGTCCCTACCCTTGCACCTAAGGAGAGTGATGAGTATTTTGAGGAGCAGGCAGAATTAAGCAGTGATCCTGAACCAGGTAGACCACCTTCATCTTCCCACACTTTAGCAATCTTCAAGGAAGAGGAGGTAAGCATACCTCAATTTGATTATGTTGATGATTACGTTGTTGAGAGGTATGCTGATGATTGTATTGTTGATGAGTCTGATTTTAATTTTCCCTCTATGCATGATGAGAACCAATTTTTGATGTCGCATCCGAATGTTTATTCTCCATGCATTGAACATGAATCTGAGTCTGTCGTTGATATTGCTTGTGATTTTGAAATTGATTCATGTTCTGAGGATGTATCTGAGGTTCAGTCTGTTACACTTGGATTGGGTGTTATACCCCTGCATGTAATTTCTGTAGAGCCACATTGCACTAACCCTATTGCAGGAGGTACACATGAATTTGATAGACAAACACCCACAGTGGAAAATAAAGGTGCTAACATTGACAAAAGCTTCAAGATCAACAGGCACCTGCTGAACCTGCTCATCAACAATCATTGCATAGATCCAGCTGTGGAAAACATTTCACTGCTAGATCAGATTTGGAGGATGAAGCAGTTCGTCCTCAAAACCTCATTGCTGGATACTATGGTGGAAGACATCTCCCTGAAAGTCCAAAATTGGCAACTGCCACCATGATCAGGGGAGTTTCCTTTCTCTCTTCTCCCCTTTTCCCTACTTTTATTGCACTTGTCCATGATCTGTTCATTGTTTTGATTTTCGATCTTATGCTTATGACACATTGAGGACACTGTGTAGTTTAAGTGTGGTCTATTGGGGGAGATTTTTATTTTTTCTTTGTTAGTTTTTGTTTTCTTGGTTAAATTTTTTTTCTTTTCTAGGTTATTTTTGTCGTGTCTTGTGTACAGTTTTACATGTTTCTCTTGATTTCTGGACTTTGATTAGGTTGTAGATGTGTCTTTCACTTCATTGATACTCTGATTTGTTTGAAATCCTTGCTTTTCTCTGCTTGGGAAGATGATTATGATGTTTGAGAGGTTGATTTGATTGTGACATAAATTACCCTGTGTGAGAATTTGAGCCACTTTGTGTTCTTTCTTGTGTGTGATATGTCTCTTGATTGCTTGCACATATGCCTTGGCTTGACTCTTGTTGATAATTCTTGATTGATATGCATGTTTGGAAGTGATAAAGGCAGTTTTGTTCTTGAGCCTCTCTAGCCAAATAAGCTTACCTTGTTTTGATCCTTTGATAACCCCTTTTGAGCCTATACTTTCCCCCATTTCTTTGTTTTGAAGCTCATACACTAGCCCTAAGTGAAAAACCATGATTACCTTAACCTTAGGGAATTTTGGAGCTTTGGAAGTGTTTTGGGAACAAGTGTGGTCTCCTTGGGGTTTCTGATGAATTGGCTGGGTGGTTCCTCTTCTTGTTTTATGTTTGTAAATATGTTGTGTATCTCTTCTCTTATAGTTGTGTCCTAAACAGAGAGAAAAGAAAAGAGACAGGATGAAAAAATATAGAAAAAAAAATGAAAAAAAAAAGGAAAAAAAAAATATTTTGTGAATAATGGAGTCAAGAAGAGGATTGAATTAGAGGTTTTGGGTGTGAGTTGACTGTGTTTACACTTGTTCCCCATTGCTCCTCTATTTCTTTTGGTTTGTAGCTTCTCATCCATATTTATCCTCCCTTGTCCTTGGCCCCATTTCACCCATTAAAGACCTTTTGATTTGAACATGCATATGTTTTGAGTGTTGATATTAGAGGTTTGCCAAGTCTGTTGTTGTTTGCTTTCTTGAGTGCATTGAGTTGAAATTCTTTACCTTATACACTTGAGAGAAACACTGATAGTGCATCTGTGAGTTTTTGTTGCTTTTGATTCACCTCTTGAGCTGATTGATCATTTTGCCATGTCTTGAATTGCTTGGATGATTTAATGAGTATCTGCTTTCTCTGATTGATTCTGTGTTGGATATTGTCTACTTCCTTTCTTGGTCCAGATTCCTGGAGAACTGTGTAATTCTGTTTCTGTTCCTGTTTTGGAGTCTTTGTTGTCTTTCTGTCGAGTCTGTGTCACCTCCCTGATGTTTGAGTAGTTCCCTGGTTTTCGTCTTGGTTTTGCCCAGGAGTGCAAAAGACTAAGTGTGGTCTATTTTGATGAGTCGTTATTTATTGAATTATATTTAGTTTATTGCACTTAAATAAACCAGGGAATTGTGTTTAATTGTTTGTTATTTCCCCGTTTTCCGAATTCTGCTTAATTTGGTCGGAAATTTGTAATTGTGCTAATTTGGGTTTTCTGAGCTGATTAAGTGCATTTTTGAAGTGCAGGAAAATTTCGGAAATACATTTTGGAACATCAGGAAGAATGCCGAATAAATTCAAGACTTTCCACATAGACAATTTTGAATTAATTAAATTGTAATTCAGTAGTTTAGAATTTTCGAATCAACTCTTATATTTTGGGTCAATTTTTGGTAAATTGGATTAGACCCAAAAATTAGAAATGAGTCATTGGACCTAGGGTTTTTCTTTGTGTGGACCCTACCCTTATAAAAGAGGGACACACGGCCCTTATGCGAGCCGCCACCCACTCTCTTCAAAAAAAAAAAAGCTCTCGGTTTTCTTTTGGTTTTGGGGGCGAATGTTTTTTTTTGCACTTTTCTTGGGACTGGAACGTTATGTTGAAGGATGAATGAAAACTCCATGTTAATTTGAAGTTCCATTTACTCATTAGCTATTTTATTTTAGTTCATGAAATTTATGGAAGGAAGCACACGGTGTATTCATTTTCTGGGAAGAAGAGGACGGTGATTTTAATTTTTGCGAAAAAGCAATTCATTCCAGGAGCTGGAGCGATGCACACACGGTCACGGTTGACGCTGATTTAATCTTGGAATGTGCTCACGCTTTGACGTCTGGAAGCAGTGAAATGGTGTGCACGGAGTTGGAGCAGGGCATGGAGCACGAAGAATGATTTTCTTTTTTTTCCTTTCTTTAAGTTGAGACGGTGATTGTTGAGCTGGATGGGAAGCAGCAGCACGTAGGTGAAGGCTGATTCCAGGAGCACGTGGAGTTGGGAAATGGTGATAGCTGGAATGAAGGGAGCGTACGGAATGAAACTTGGAAGCATTGAAGGAGTAGGTGTGTCACGGCATGGAGAATGAAAAGTAGAAGGCACTTGTCATATCTTGGGAGAGATGCAGCACGGTGATTTTTATCTTTGAAATGAAGAGATGATTAGATAGCATAAGGTGTCACGTTTTGGCTGGAGAAAAAAAAAACAGATTTATTCATCTTTCATTTGGAGGAATTTTGGAATGGAGCGGTGCTTTGAGATGAAGAAAAGGAAGTGGTATCACGGTAGAAATGGTGCACGTGAATCATGGCCCATAGAGAGCTCTCGGTTGCAATTGTAATTGGAATAGAGCTGTTGCCACGTCCACGTGAGAGGTGCTCCAAGGGTTTTCTTTTGGATTATTTTAAATGCTTGTCCTATACTTGAGTTTGGTTGCAATGTTCATATTGAATCCATTCATGGATGCTTGCTAACTTTTAAGTCATTTTTGCGTATTCATTGTTTGCCTCTTTCAATGCTCATGGTCACTAAAGTTAAGTCTCAATACTTCAAATTAGTTAAAAAATTTGCATTAAATGTTTTTTGTACACTGTCGCTTTTCACACCTTGCGCATTTAATTTTATTTCTCATGTTTGTCAGTTGCAATGTTACGTTTTCTGATTTAACAATTTCAATTCAAGTGAGTCGCGCAAGTTTTCTTTAATGTAGTTGTAATGTTAGCTGTAGTGACCAACCGTTTTAATTTTGTATTTACATCTGTGTTTAATTCTCAGTTCTAATTTAGTTTATTTCCAATCACAAGAACACTCTCAAAACCCCCCTCCACTGCGTGTTTGACCTGAGACTTGAACCAAATTGGTCCTTGAGAGACGACCTAGGAGTCACTTCCTAGTACTATACTGCATTCTTTTATGCACAACTTTTGTGGGAGGCGCGACCCTCTCATCAATAATCATCAACAGCATAGTCAAAATTAGGTATGTTTACCTCCACTTCCTTGAATATTGGTAGAGTGTGGGAAAATGAAGGTGGTCTACCTGGTTCAGAATTACTGCTTATTTCTGCCTGTTCCTTAAGATCTTTATCAGTCTCCTCAGATGCAAGAGTAGGGACATTTGAAGGCGGGAAAGTATGTGGCGCAGTAGTAAGTTCATAACTCCGCTCCACATCTTCTATGTGGATGACACTAACATCATCAGGAATCAGAACAGTCTGAAATGGTGATTCCTCTAAATCTTGAGATTGTTCCTGATTGAGTTGAGGGGTCATCTACCCTATCTTATTGCTCAAACATTGAAGGTGTGCTCTGTTCTCTTGCTGAAACTAAAGGTTCTGCATGGTCATTTGCTCCAACAACTCCTGCAATGTAGGCTCAGAAGTAGAAGGCGGAGGAGCTATTTGGGCAGGAGCATCATACTGCTGACTCTCGTATTGTTGGACTGGTGGAGACATAAAAGTACTCTGGAACGGTGGTTCTTGATAATGATGTTGTGGAGTACTATGCCATCCCAGGTTAGGATCATTCCATCCAGGATCGTTGCTGTAACCATACTGTACAGGGGAGAATTTGCTCAGAAACTGATGCTCAAGATATCCCCAATCGGTAACGGATCTTAGAGGAAGAGAGTCTTTCCAATCCTTAGCTGCTCCTTGTAATGAATGCGGAAATGCCCCCAAGAAAATGTGATCAAGAGGGACATGTGGAGGCTTCAGTGAAGAGCACATGATGTGGAACTCCTCCAAATGTCTATGTGGGCATTCTCCTGCAAAACCGTGAAACTTAGGCAGCAGATGTATCAGTCCAGTGTGAGAACGCAATGAACGTCATCCTTTGTAGGTGGAACTGGCTCACGAGGAGCGCTCTCAGGAAATTGAGGATGAGCCATATAGTTCTCAACATAAAAAATCAGCAGAATGTGCATGAGAAGCAATATCATAGTTAGATGCAGAAGGAGAATCATAATCAAAGGCACAGGCAAACAAGCAGTATTCACAAAATCAAAATAGGTAGACATGGAAAAAGAAAATACTGAAAATTACGAAACAAACAAAACACGTCACAATTTAACATGCAACGCGCACACACAAAACAGAACATCACATCACAAGACAAGACAAAACACAACACACACTAACGCAACAAAAGTCCTAAGACCGAACCGTTGGTCCCCGGCAACGGCGCCATTTGTAGAGAGGGTCGCACCTCACACAAAAATTGATTGTGAAATTAATGCAGTATAGTACTAGGAAGTGACTCCTAGGTCGTCTCTCAAGGACCAATTGCGGTTCAGTCTCAGATCGAACACGTAGTGGGGGGTTTGAAAGTGTTTTTACAAGGAAATTAAATTAAATTAAAATTGGAGGAAGTTAAAGACAACTACAAAATTAAAAAGCGAAAGCAGAAAAACCGAACGGTTCTAACCATAAGCGTTAAAACTGAGCGGTGATATAAAGACCGAACGGTCTAATTAAGCACTGACCGAACGGTGCACTATAATTGCACAGAAGTAAGAACCTGACGGTAATAACGTTGAGACCGAACGGTCTCCGAAAAAAGAAATGAGCGAACGGTCGTTAAAGACCGAACGTCCTGACATGAAATGAACGGTCGTTTACAATAACAA